>NC_053022.1:53084055-53241444 GCF_003073215.2 Triticum urartu
TCAGTCAGTCCGCTTTTGGCGGACCGAACCTTCTGGACCACCGTACTCATGATGGCACGGTGCTCCTCGTCGATGGAGGCGCCCTTAAGCTCCTCCAGCAGATTGTCCGGCGCCTCCGGTTGGACAGAGGACGCCGGCTCAGTAGGCTTGCTCCTCTTGGCAGGAGTTCGCCTACCGCGGTCCGGAACCGTTGATGATTCCGGCACAGTGTCCGGCTTAAAGCCGGACTTGGAGCCCAGGGGGGTCTTGTCCCCTTCACTCCTGGAGTCCGGGAGGTTGCCTCGCGGCTCCTCCTGGACCACCTCCTCTCGCCCCGGAGCTTGTCGCGACGCCACTTTGGCGTCATCCGCAGCACAGGGGGAAGCAGCGGCCGGAACTGAATTCACGTCCGATGAATCCAGGGAGCCGCTCAACGACTCGTCGAGCCCGTCCTTGGGCGGACTGCATGATTATATCCGACATTAGGGAAAGCTGTGCAACAAAAGGAATATCACGAGTTACTCTGGTATCCAAACACTTACGGTCTTGCCGGACGCTTGGCCCTGTCCGGCCACTCCTCTTCGTCCTCGTTGGCGTCGGGGGCGTAGTCCGGCGGAGGGGTTTTCCTCTTCTTGGATCCCTCGGCCTCCCCTACTGGGGCGGCCTCCCTCTTCTTTCCTCCCCCCGCTGGAGGGGGAGAGGTTTCTTCTTCCTCCTCCTCGCCTTCACGGGAGGAGTGCGTCTCGGACTCGTCGGACGACGATTCGTACACCACCATATGCCGGGAACTCTTTCGAGTCCCCGTGGCCTTCTTCTTCTTGGCCTTCTTCTCCGGCACCACATAAGGTGTCGGAACCAGCAGCTTCTCTAGGAGAGCAAGGGCTAGGTGTTCGGGCAAGGGAGCCGGACAGTTAATCTGTCCGGACTTCTCCCGCCAATCCTGTCAAAGGTGAGGGAGTTTAGATCCCGCATAGAGTCAAACTATGAAAAAACTTAACATCCTGTAACAGGTGGAAATATCTTACCTCGCCAGCAGGACACTACGAGCTGAATCCGCGGTATTCGGAGGCGGATGTGGGAGCCTCGGCGCCTTTGGTTAGCCCCCTCCAGACATCTTCGTACGTCGTGTCGAAGAGCCTGCTCAGAGTGCGGTGCTGCGCCGGGTTGAACTCCCACAAATTGAAGTCCCATTCTTGACATGGAAGGATCCGGCAGACGAGCATGACCTGGATTACGTTGACAAGCTTGAGCTGCTTGTTCACCAGGGACTGGATGCATTTTTGCAGTCCGGTCAACTCTTCTTCGTCGCCCCACGACAAGATCGTCTCCTTCCAGGACGTGAGCCGCGTAGGGGGTCCGAATCGGAATTCAGGGGCTGCGATCCACTTCGGATCGCGTGGCTCGGTGATGTAAAACCACCCTGACTGCCACCCCTTCAAGGTCTCCACAAAGGAGCCCTCGAGCCATAAGACGTTGGCAATTTTGCCCGCCATGGTACCTCCGCACTCCGCCTGGTTGCCGTGCACCACCTTTGGCTTGACGTTGAAGGTCTTGAGCCAGAGGCCGAAATGGGGGCGAATGCAGAGGAAAGCCTCGCACACGATTATAAATGCCGAGATATTGAGGACGAAGTTCGGGGCCAGATCGTGGAAATCTAGGCCATAGTAGAACATGAGCCCGCGGACAAATGGGTGGAGAGGAAAACCCAGTCCGCGGAGGAAGTGGGGAAGAAATACTACCCTCTCATGGGGCCTTGGGGTGGGGAGAAGCTGCCCCTCCTCGGGAAGCCGGTGCGCGATGTCTTTGGACAAGTATCCGGCCTTCCTTAACCTTTTGACATGGCCCTCCGTGACGGAGGAGACCATCCACTTGCCTCCCGCTCCGGACATTGTTGGAGAGGGTTCAGGTAGGAGGTGCGGGCTTGGGCGCTGGAGCTCGGGTGCGCAGAAGATGGATAGGCAAAGGAGGAAGAAGGCTTAGGTAAAAAGGTGGATCCTTATCCCCTTATATGGGCGGATGCGACTATGCGTCCCCACCAGCCTAGTAAAACTCGCTTGCCTCCCAAGCGCCATGATAAGTGGCGCGGTTGGGTTACCCACGTCCGTATTAACGAGAATCCCGTAAACAAAGGGGACACGATCTCTGCTTTGACAAGACATGCCAAGGAAACCGCTTCGCAAAACATGCTGAGGTGGAGAAGTGAAAATGATTCGAATAAAGGCTTGGCCGTAGTGTGATGTCACGCTGCGGAATACGTCAGCAGATTAGATTGGTGTTAATATTATTCTCTCTATGGCAATACGAGGAAGCTTATTTTGCAGAGCCGGACACTACTCTTAGTGTTTACAAAACTTTAATGAAGAATTCGGAGGAGGAACCCGCCTTGCAATGTCGAAGAAAATCTGCGCGCCGGACTCGTCGTCATTGAAGCCTGGTTCAGGGGCTACTGAGGGAGTCCTGGATTAGGGGGTGTTCGGGTAGCTGGACTATACCTTCAGCCGAACTCCAGGACTATGAAGATACAAGATTGAAGACTCTGTCCCGTGTCCGGATGGGACTTTCCTTGGCGTGGAAGGCAAGCTTGGCGATGCGGATATTCAAGATCTCCTACCATTGTAACCAACTTTGTGTAACCCTAACCCTCTCCGGTGTCTATATAAACCGGAGGGTTTTAGTCCGTAGGACAACTTCATCATACGACAATCATACCTTAGGCTAGCTTTTAGGGTTTAGCCTCCTTGATCTCGTGGTAGATCTACTCTTGTACTACCCATATCATCAATATTAATCAAGCAGGACGTAGGGTTTTACCTCCATCAAGAGGGCTCGAACCTGGGTAAAACATTGTGTCCCTTGTCTCCTGTTACCATCCGGCCTAGACGCACAGTTCGGGACCCCCTACCCGAGATCCGCCGGTTTTGACACCGACACCTCCCTTCTTAGGGACACAATGAACAGGACTTACCCACTGACTATCAGCAACGGGATAAATTATACCTGCCTCCAGAAGCTTTAGTATTTCTTTTCTTACCACTTCTTTCATTTTAGGATTCAGACGCCGTTGAGGATCGCAAATTGGTTTGGCATCTGCTTCCAAATTTATGTTATGTTGACATAGAGTGGGACTAAGGCCCTTAAGATCATCAAGAGTATATCCAATAGCAGCATGGTGCTTCTTCAGAGTTTTCAATAATCTTTCTTCCTCATGCTCTGAAAGGTTAGCACTAATAATAACAAGACACTACTAGGGAAAACCCTAGCAGTAGCGCTGGTTTTGTGCTCACTAGTAGCGCGGGTAGGCACGCTACTAATAAGGCGCTACAGCTATTGCTTAGCAGTAACGCATGCCCGCACGCGCTACTGCTAGGACAAATAGCTGCAGTGTTTGTTCACTCCCACGCTACTGCTAATGTAACTACTGGCAGCGTGTTTTCTCTCCATCGCTACTAGTATTCTTTTTTATTTTTTTATTTTTAGTGTATTTATGCGCCATCGTACAAATATTGGTACAATACCAGTTATGAGGTTTACATCATTATGTCCATAACAGTGTGTCAAATGAAGGTGGATTAGGTTCAAGTGGAGGCAATATGTGGTGCATGTCAAAAGTATACTACTAATCCAAACTTGATCTAGTTTGGACTAGTAGTACTTGCGATGTGCACCACATGTTGCCTCCACTTGAATCTAATCCGCCAGCACAAGCTATTTAATCATCATCATAGTCATTACCACCAACAGTATTTATTTAATCACCACTAACACTAGATAATAATAATCATCATAGTCATTACCACCAACACTAGCTATTTTATCATCATAGTAATAGTGTAGCACATCATCATCTTCAAACTCATTTCTAGCTAGCTAATCACTCCTGCTGCTCTCTCTTAGGTAAAATAACATAAAACATGTGTAGCTCTCCTCCTTGATCAAGTTGGAGCATGCAGGTGAACCTGTCTCCTAATCGTGGGTAGCACATCTGTTTGCTGCCCCCTAGTACTTCTCTGCGCTTCTCCATCACACATTTGGTCCAGTCTTGCACTATTAAGCATCCATCGCTAATCTTGAATGCACAAGTAATCTGTAGGATATCTTGGCCGTAAGCTAATAATACTCATGGTACCTTTAGTCTCGATCCCATAAGGCACAACATTCATCAGGAGTCCCTGTTGAAGAACATCGTATGGTAACATACTTAGCAATGAAGTTTAGCTTCAAAAATAATGTATGGAAAAGATGCACTAAGGACAAATAGTAAAAATCTTACCATCCTTCCTAAATAGATGTGACAGTAGTTCATTGCGAACACTATTGGTCGCACATTTTCATTACTAACATTTCTAAGTGCAGGAAGAAAATTTGTCTTGACAGTATCAAGATCCTCAAGCCATGAAACATAATGGCTTAGCTCCTCACAGTTTAGTTCAGCCTCGGGACAGTAGTAGGTCCTGTCAACCAACCGCTAGACATGTTTGCTTGCACCGAAATAAGCTGGCAATACAAATTAGTTGTCAACTATTTTTGAATAAACAATATCAAAGACATAAATATGGTTGAGAAACTTACATAATGGTATAACTGGAGGCGTCTGCACATCGACCCAGATGTTGGTATTACCTTCAATATCATCTTCCGGACGAATATCAAAGGTGATAACCATATCAGGCTCAAATGCATAAGTTTTGCATAGTACTCGCCTTGCTTTCCATCCAAAATAGGTGTAGTCGTCTGAATTGTATAATTTTGCGTGAAATATAACCATGCTCGGTCTTCAAGTAAACTTTCTTTTCCTCCATAGTACGACTGAAACCTATCTTATCCAATACAAAAACTCTTGCATGGCAGGGGATACGCTAGTAGAATAGTAAAAAAAGACTTGTCATGCTTAATGTCATGCTTAAATTATAAGTTGAAGCAAATGTCATGCTTAATTACGAAAAAGGACTTGTTGTTGTGACTTACTGTATCCACTTCGAAGTTCTCATACAGCTTGATGCTGAAGCGCCTATCATCATCTAGGAAGATTCTGTCGCACAGGCTGCGCTCGTCTTCGCAGTATTTGCAAATACTAAAATCATTTTCGTCGTCAGACATTTCCTATGTTCATAGTTAAAACATTAATTGAAAATCGATCGAAGACAACTACCAGGATACTCAACACACAAATCCGGGCACTCGATATTTCCTACATATTCTAGCACAAGTCATGCCAAAATTCACGGAAAAATACGGCATGACCTTTGCTAAAATAGGACATATCGAGCGCCTGAAATTTGCCGGAACGGAAATGAATCAACACTCCGGCAAAACATAGGCCACTCGGAGGTGTAACCTGCAAACATGAGCGGCCACTTGGGCAAGCACATATCCTATTTGAGCAACACAAGATATACATTTCAAAATATCATATAGGACTCAAATTAGCATGCATTCAATAAGCAAAAGTAAATCATCTCATGCGTCCGCACATCGTCGAATATTATCACTAATACATCCCGAATAGTGTCATACATATAACATCACTAATACAACTAAAACCCTAGCACATGATGGGTATCGGTGCGGGCGGTGGACACCCACAGAGAAGGAACCATCACGCGATCATAGCTCTAGTGAGCTCCCTGGAGAACCTGTCAGGTATTGAACCTGTGCTCCAATGCAAACAAGTAGCGAAAGGAAGTAGAAAGACATGAGTAACTAGTTGCACATAAATATATTTTTTGACAGAGAGATACTCCCTCTGTAAAGAAATATACAAATCTTTTATATCATAGGCTCACCTTGCCGAGAAATATACTCCCTCTGCAACGCATGGACATTATGGGGGTTCAGCTGAGAATATAATACTCAGATTTTTTTGAGGGATAAAAGCTGCTTTGTTGAAGATTAACAGTCATAGGTATACAAATAATTTCGGGGGTTCCTGTGAGCTAAAGATGGCGTCCATAGGGCAAAGAAGTAGCAGCTTGTGCGAGCACATGCGCTTCAACATTACACTCATGTTTTTCATGTATGATCTCCATGGTTTGGAACAAATTATTCTTCATCTTGATCTCGTCCATAATAACTTTGCTGGGCCCCAAGTATGCCTCTCTGATATGCTTGACTGTTGCTGAACAATCGGTGCTAATCTGAACTTGTTGCAGGTTTAAGTCAAGAGCCAGAGATAGCCCCTCGCAACATGCCATTGCCTCTAGGATCTCTGGATCAGTAACACTTTCGCACACCAGTGCCGATGCTCCAAGGAAGAAGCCTGTATGATCCCGGATCACAACTGCCAGGGCTTCCCTTTCACCATTGCGAGATAACGCAGCATCAACATTCATCTTTGCCCAACCCACAGCAGGAGGAGGATGCCACTTCTCCACTGAGCTAGTGCTTCTCGAAACCAGGTTCTGGACTTTGGGCCACAGGCCGACCCTGCATGTTTTGGGGCCCATGTGTTCTACCTCAGCGCTTTTCATATTGCAAGCGATCGGTACGGCGCTGGTTTTAGATGCTGTCGCAAGGCGAATACACAAAATTTAATAAAGCACGACAGCTATTGGAATGAAATCGAACGACAGTTCCTAACCAGCAATCAGAGTTGCAATTCTATCAACGATATACCATGTGATAAATAATACTATCGTACTACTTATACACACAGGACACTTGTTTCACCATGCCAGATTATTACATCAAAATCTCTCGGAGGATAGATCAGTTACACTAGTAGAAAACAGGGCTATGGTCCAGGCCGGCTCAGCCCATTAGTCCCGGTTTAGTGTAGAACCGGGACTAATGTGGGCATTGGTCCCAGTTCGTGAGCCCAGGGGGCCGGCCGGGCCACGTGGGCCATTGGTCCCGGTTCGTCTGGACCTTTTGGTCCCGGTTGGTGGGACGAACCGGGACCAATGGGCCTCGCTCCTGGCCCACCACCATTGGTCCCGGTTGGTGGCCTGAACCGGGACCAAAGGCTCCCCTTTAGTCCCGGTTCTTGCCACAAACTGGGACCAATGAGGTGCCTATATATACCCTCGCCCGCGAGCAGAGCACTCCAGTGCTCTGTTTTTCTCTGGCCAGCGAGGGGAGGGGTTTGTGGTGCTCTAGCTCACCTCCTATGCACATGAGGTGTTCGATGGAATGCCCGAGCCACACTACTTAAACTTTCTCCTCTCGAAGCTCGACCTCCAAGCTCCATTTTCCTCGAGATTTGTCTAGATTTAGCGGTCCGTCACGCCCCGTCCCCGTCTTCACCGCCGTCGATCACCCGCGCTGATCTCATCACCGACACCACCGTGGTGAGCCTCTTGTTCTTATCTTCTTTCTGAAAGGAAAAATATTCTTACTTGTCTGTTTAGATAGATACTTGTATCATTTTCTTACATTTATTATTGCATCTTATATAGTGCGATGGTTTTGGTATCCGCCCCCGTCGGCCCTCGTCCTGTCTATGATTCGGATTTGGTAGTATATTATCTTTATAACTATTGGTTCATTTATTGTTTATGAAAATTATGCCGACCAACGTGACATAGATTTTATTTATCTAGGATGTATGTGAATCGGAAATGCCAACCGACCCTATTGTCGAGAGGTTAAATTTAGTTGAAGAAGAAAACAATTTGTTGAAGGAAAAAATAAAAAAAATTGAGGAGGAGAAGATGATATTGGAGTTGCATGTTGCGGATGTCGTCGATGATCACAAGATCAAGATGGATGCAATGCGCTTGAAGATTAGAAAGATTAGAAAATATGCCATTCATACCGAGGCTTGGTATCATTATGCCGTTGGATCAATTGTTACCTTGGTTGCGATTATGATCGCATTTGTTTTCGCATTGAAATGTTTTACATAGTTTCAATGTATGGTTTAATTAATTAGATGCTCTGGAGAGCTATATGTTCTTAGATGAGAACTATGTATGCACTTTGGTTTTAATGTGATGATGAACTTCTATTAATTTGGACACTTAATTATATATAATGCACGCAGATGAACCGGCAATGGATGTACGGTGACAGACACACCCACGAGTACATTAAGGGCATGCATGAGTTTCTCGATGCGGCTGAGGCAAACAAGAAGAATGGTTTTATGTGTTGTCCATGCACTGAATGTGGGAATACGAGGTCTTACTCTAACCGGAAAATCCTTCACTCCCACCTGCTTTACAAGGGTTTCATGCCACACTATAATGTTTGGACGAGGCACGGAGAAATAGGGGTTATGATGGAAGATGGCGAAGAAGAGTACGATGACAACTATGTTCCCCCTGAATACGGTGATGCTGCAACGGGGGGAGCTGGTGAAGATCAAGAGGAACCAGACGATGTGCCCAATGATGCTGCCACGGGTGAAGCTGCTGAAGATCAAGAGGAACCAGACGATGTGCCCGATGATGATGATCTCTGCCGGGTCATTGTCGATGCAAGGACGCAATGCATTAGTCAAAAGGAGAAGCTGAAGTTCGATCGCATGTTAGAGGATAAAAAAAAGGGTTATACCCCAATTGCGAAGATGGCAACACAAAGCTCGATACCGTACTGGAATTGCTGTAGTGGAAGGCAGAGAATGCTGTGGCTGAAAAAGGATTTGAGAAGCTACTGAAAATATTGAAGAAGAAGCTTCCAAACGATAACGAATTTCCCGACAGTACATACGCAGCAAAGAAGGTCGTATGCCCTCTAGGATTGGAGGTGGAGAAGATACATGCATGCCCTAATGACTGCATCCTCTACCGCGGTGCATACAAGGATCTGAACGCATGCCCGGTATGCGGTGCGTTGCGGTATAAGATCAGACGAGATGACCCTGGTGATGTTGACGGTGAGCCCCTCAGGAAGAGGGTTCCTGCGAAGGTGATGTGGTATGCTCCTATAATACCACGGTTGAAACGTCTGTTCAGAAACGAAGAGCATGCCAAGTTGATGCGATGGCACAGTGAGAACCGAAAGAAAGATGGGAAGTTGAGAGCACCCGCTGACGGGTCGCAGTGGAGGAAAATCGAGAGAAAGTACTGGGATGAGTTTGCAAAGGACCCAAGGAATGTATGGTTTGCTTTAAGCGCGGATGGCATTAATCCTTTCGGGGAGCAGAGCAGCAATCACAACACCTGGCCCGTGACTCTATGTATGTATAACCTTCCTCCTTGGATGTGCATGAAGCGGAAGTTCATTATGATGCCAGTTCTCATCCAAGGCCCTAAGCAACCCGGCAACGAAATTGATGTGTACCTAAGGCCATTAGTTGAAGAACTTTTACAGCTGTGGAATGGAAACGGTGTACGTACGTGGGATGAGCACAGACAGGAGGAATTTAACCTTAAGGCGTTGCTGTTCGTGACCATCAACGATTGGCCCGCTCTCAGTAACCTTTCAGGACAGACAAACAAAGGATACCACGCATGCACGCACTGTTTAGATGACACTGAAAGTATATACCTGGACAAATGCAGGAAGAATGTGTACCTGGGCCATCGTCGATTTCTTCCGACCAACCATCAATGTCGAAAGAAAGGCAAGCATTTCAAAGGCGAGGCAGATCACCGGAAGAAGCCCGCCATGCGCACCGGTGTTCACGTGCTTGCTATGGTCAATGATTTACACTACGTAATCTTTGGAAAGGGTCCCGGTGGACTAGCTGTTCCGAATGACGCTGAGGGACACGCACCCATGTGGAAGAAGAAATCTATATTTTGGGACCTACCCTACTGGAAAGACCTAGAGGTCCGCTCCTCAATCGACGTGATGCACGTGACGAAGAACCTTTGCGTGAACCTGCTAGGCTTCTTGGGCGTGTATGGGAAGACAAAAGATACACCCGAGGCACGAGAGGACCTGCAACGTTTACACGAAAAAGACGGCATGCCTCCGAAGCAGTATAAAGGTCCTGCCAGCTATGCTCTTACTAAAGAAGAGAAAGAAATCTTCTTTGAATGCCTGCTCAGTATGAAGGTCACGACTGGCTTCTCGTCGAATATAAAGGGAATAATAAATATGCCAAAGAAAAAGTTTCAGAACCTAAAGTCTCATGACTGCCACGTGATTATGACACAACTGCTTCCGGTTGCATTGAGGGGGCTTCTACCGGAAAACGTTCGATTAGCCATTGTGAAGCTATGTGCATTCCTCAATGCAATCTCTCAGAAGGTGATCAATCCAGAAATCATACCAAGGCTAAGGAGTGATGTGGCGCAATGTCTTGTCAGTTTCGAGCTGGTGTTCCCACCATCCTTCTTCAATATCATGACGGACGTCCTAGTTCATCTAGTCGACGAGATTGTCATCCTGGGGCCCGTATTTCTACACAATATGTTCCCTTTTGAGAGGTTCATGGGAGTCCTAAAGAAATATGTCCGTAACCGCGCTAGGCCAGAAGGAAGCATCTCCATGGGCCATCAAACAAAGGATGTTATCGGGTTTTGTGTTGACTTCATTCCTGGCCTTAACAAGATAGGTCTCCCTAAATCGCAGTATGAGGGAAGACTGACTGGAAAAGGCACTCTGGGAAGAGACTCAATAATATGCAGGGACGGATATTCTTGGTCTCAAGCACACTACACAGTTCTACAGAACTCTACCTTGGTGACCCCGTATGTCGATGAACACAAGAACAGTCTGCACTCCAAACACCCGGAGCAGTGCGACGACTGGATTACATGTGAACACATCAAGACTTTTAGCAGTTGGTTGGAAACACGTCTTAGAGGTGACAACACTGTTTGTGATGAGTTGTACTTGTTGTCCAGGGGACCATCTTTGACTGTATTGATTTACAAAGGATACGAGATAAATGGGAATACATTTTACACGATCGCCCAAGATCAAAAGAGCACCAACCAAAACAGCGGTGTCCGCTTTGATGCAGCAACCGAGAGCGGAAAGGACACATATTATGGTTACATAGTGGACATATGGGAACTTGACTACGGACCTGATTTTAAGGTCCCTTTGTTTAAGTGCAAATGGGTCAATCTGTTAGGCGGCAGGGTACAGGTAGACCCACAGTACGGAATGACAACAGTGGGTCTGAAAAATCTTGGGTACACTGACGAACCGTTCGTCCTAGCCAATGATGTGGCACAGGTTATCTATGTGAAGGACATGTCTACCAAACCGAGAAAAAGAAAAGATAAGGAAGCGAATACATCATACGATGAGCCAAAGCGCCACATAGTTCTTTCAGGAAAAAGGGACATCCTGGGAGTGGACGGCAAGACAGACATGTCTGAAGATTATGAAAAGTTTCATGAAATTCCTCCCTTCAATGTCAAGGCTGACCCAAGCATCCTGATAAACAATGAAGATTATCCATGGTTACGGCGCAATAAGCAAATGACACAAGCGAAGAAAAAGTGAAGACTTTCTCCCGCAATAAGAAAATGCTATGTGGGTGAAATTATGATACCATCCCAACTTTCAACTTTTTCAGAGTTCATTTGAAATGCTTTCATGTCTTATGGTTCGAAACTTTGATACTTCGAAAGTGATTGTCCATTTTGTACACGAAGTGCATCAAGTTTTTGTCGTAACCCTCTCTACTTTTTGGAACATGCTATGTGGGTGAAATGATGATACCATGCCAACTTTCAACCTTTTTAGAGTTCATTTTGAAATGCTTTCCAATTTCAGAGTCATTTAGCTCAAAGAATGAATTAATAGCAAACAGAATGAACTACAAAACTTTTATGAAAATAAAAACAATCAATTAAAATATTATGTTATGATCAACTAAAATAAAACTATAATATTCTTCAATAGCAAAAAGAATATAATTTGTGTGACCTAAAATCAAACTATAAGTATTTAATTGTAAGTATAAATAAAAAATAAATAGCAAAGAAGAAAAAAATTCTAATTTTATAGTAAAGTTATTCATAAACTAGTGATTCACACAAATTTTTAAAAATTCAAATTTAAACTATTTAAAATTTAAAACTAATGGCACTAACAGAAAGTTTATAATTTTTGTGACCTAAAAGCAAAAAGAAATCACTAAAAAACTGTAAGTATTTAGTTTTAAGTAGAAATAAAACATAAATAGAAAAACAATTCTAATTTTATAGTAAAGTTATTCATAAACTAGTGATTCACACAAATTTTTAAAAATTCAAATTTAAACTATTTAAAATTTAAAACTAATGGCACTAACAGAAAATTTATAATTTTTGTGACCTAAAAGCAAAAAGAAATCACTAAAAAACTGTAAGTATTTAGTTTTAAGTAGAAATAAAAAAATAAAAACCAAAAAAATATAGAAATAAAAAAGAAAAAAACCAAAAAAATGCCACCTACTGGGCCTCCACAGCCTGAATACGACTAGAAACCCTACATGGGCCAGGATTCAGGCCCGCAGAAGGCCCAATAGGCCCACAGGCAAAGCAGTGTCAAATTAGGCCCATAGGCCTGCTGTTCAGAGGAGTTCGAGAGGGAGGAGGCAGCAGAGCTTATAAACTGGTGTTGGGCGCTGTCAACTAGCGATGTGGGACTAAACTTCTGGGCGCGGGGCAGCACAAGGGTATTGGTCCCGGTTGGCGGCCCTAACCAGGACTAAAGGTGGCATTGGTCCCGGTTGGTGGCACCAGCCGTGACCATTGCCCCCCTTTAGTCCCGGTTGGTGCCACCAACCGGGACCAATGGGCTTCGCTTCCCGCCCTTTGGGCTGCCGAAAAGAGGCCATTGGTCTCGGTTTGTGGCACCAACCGGGACAAATGCCCACCTTTAGTCCCGGTTGCTGCCACGAACCGAGACTAAAGCCTCTTCTATATAAGGCCACACTTTGGAATTTTTCATTCTCATCTTGCAGTTGTCGCCCCTGACGCCGCCAGGCTGCCCCGACGCAGCCCTGCCCCCATCGTCGCCGTCGCCCGCGACGCGCGCCGCCATGGCCCGCCCCCGTCGCCGTCGCCCTCGTCCCTGCCCCAATGCGCACCGCCCCGTCCCGCCCTCGCCGTCGCCCGCGCCGGCCCCTTGCCCCACGCCCGCCGCCCCGGCTACCGTCCCCGTCACCGCGTCCCTGAGCCGGCCGTCCTCGTCGCCGGACTCCAGCCGTCGCCGCCCCCCTCAAAGTGAGCCCGCCTCTCGAGTGCCACTCTTGCGCCGCCCGAGCGCCCTTGCTCCACCCCTGCTCCATGGTCGCCGCCGCCCGAGCGCCCCGGCTCCGCCCCTGCTCCGCCGGCCCCGAGCGCCCGAGGAGAAGTAGAGGAGAGGAGAAGTGGAGCAGCAGCAACGCGCTGTCCACTTTTCTGAATTTTTTGGAACAGGAGGAATCTTTTCGTCCATATAGAAGGTGTTTGATGAAATACTAGATGGCTTTGGGCATTTTTGGAATTTTTTAAAAAAATTTGTGGTGAGGTACTGATGCAAGACAAAGGCGATGGCAAAATTTCAGAATTTTTGGAGAGGTTTAGAATAGGTTTTCAACAAGTTATTTGAATCTGATTCAAATTTCATTTGAATGAAATTTGAAAATTTTGAACTATGGATCAGAATATGCTAAATATGTCAAAAATGTTTTTTTATATGATGTTTTTTTCATATATGTATTCATTTTTTTTATTTAGGTTGTTAATTAGTAGATATCGATTTTAGGTTAGTGTAGAGGAAAAAGTAAAATAAGGAAAAGGAAGAAAAGAGGAAGAAGGAAGAAGAAGAAGAAAAGGAAGGAGTTTGGAAAGGAAAATAAGAAGAGGAAGGCTTCTTTTTTTTTTCTTCGGTCTTCTCCTCTATTTTGTTCATGGATATATGCTAAAGAAAACGAGGGGGGTGATAGATGATGATGAGGGGTCGAGAGTGGGACGAGAGGTCGAGAGGTGTCGAGGGGAGAAAAAATATGTTATCAGGGACGAGGGTCATCGAGGGGTCGAGAGAACTAAATAAGAAGAAGAAGAGGAGAGGAAGAAGAGGAGAAATAAATAAGAAGAAGAAAAAAGAAGGGGAAGAAGAGGGAGAAGAAGAGGAGAGGAAGAAGAGGAAGTCTTCTCCTCTATTCTTTCTTTTCTTCTTTTTTCTTCTTCTTCCTCTTTATTTTATTGGGAACGAGGGTCGTCGAGAGGTCGAGGAGCGGTAGAGGAGAAACCCTAAATAGAAAGTGTCGTCGGTGTGAGATACATGTACCGTCGGTGTCGGACACTACACCCACATCCCACAAGTGGCGCGGGCTTCGACGCCCACGTCACTTGTGGGACGTGGATGTAGTGTCCGACACCGAAGGCCACATGTATCTCACACCCACGAAACTTGCTAGCTATTTAGGGTTTCCTCTACCGAAAAGAAGAGGAGAAATAAATAAGAAGAAGAAAAAAGAAGAAAAAGAAGAGGAGAAGAAGAAAGGAATAGTGGAGAAGAAGAGAAAATAGAATATATTCTATTTTCTCTTTTCTCCACTATTCCTTTCTTCTTCTCCTCTTTTTTTTCTTCTTTTCTTCTTCTTATTCTTCTTCTTCTTCTTATTCTTATTAGCCGGAAGTAGAGAGAGGTTTCCTAGTGTCAAAGTATTGAAGAAATCCATGCCTTCATCATTAGCCGGAAGTAACCAGGGCATGTTGGTACGAAGTTCTGCAAAGTTGTTTTGGAATGGAGTCCCGGATAGAATAATCCGCCTTTTGGTACCAATTCAGCAAAGGCCTTCCAAATAGCGATATTCGGAAGGCTCTTGCTGAACTTTGTACCAAAAGGCGGATTATCCTATCTGGGAGTCCGTTCCAGAACAACTTTGAAGAGCTTCGTACCATCATGCACATGTTACTTTCGCCTAATGATGAAGACATGGTTTTGTTGAATCCTGAGACACTACGCAACCTCCCGACCCCTCGGCGATCCTATCGAACATGAGGGGAAGAAGAGGATAAAAAAAGAAGAGGAAGAAGAAAAAAAGAGGAGAAGAAATAATAGAGGAGATCTTCTCCTCTATTCTTTCTTCTCCTCTTATTTTTCTTCTTCTTCCTCTTTTTTTTATCGGGAACGAGGGTCGTCGAGGGACATAGATGTAGTGTCGTCGTTGTCGATATATACCCCCTCCTGATAGCTTACTATGATTAGGTAGCTAGTTCTACGTTTGGCACTAATATATCCATCTATCATGTTTGAATAATAATTGCCATGTTGTAAATATTTGTAGAAACTATGGACACCGCCCTAGACGAAGCAACAAAAGAAGCGTTGTTGAGGGACATAATCGCAGAAGGAAGTGATGCCATCTCGTTGTTTCTCAACGAAACCGATGATCTGGAAGGAGAGGGTGAACAAGCTGGCTACGGTGACCTAATGCCGGTGCAAGAAGAAGAACATGAGGACGGCTCCGGTGCCCGAACCGAGTCCGGCCAGGTATATATATTAGTTAAGCCTATGCTGACTAGCTGATTGATGCATTCATTGTTTTGGTATGTACACATATTAATTAAGTCTTTGTTCTTTTTTCTAGCCCTCCGGATCAAGCACAACTTCGGTAAAGAGACGAGGCCCGAAGAAAAAGTTGAGCTCGGATGAAAAGTTTGAGATCATAGCAATCGCGCCCGACGGCCAACCTATTGAACCCCTCCGGACAAAGAGCGCATTTGTTGCTCAGTGCGGGGTTCTGGTTAGGGACAAGATCCCGATAAGCATCCAGCAATGGTTTAAGCCGGCTACAGAAGACCCTGAGGTCTCTTATGTCAATGATATGCAGAAAAATGATCTTTGGACTGAGCTGAAGTCAAATTTCACCCTACCGCCTGAGGATAATCCAGAGAACCCAGTTAAAGAGAAATTAATCAAGTCTTTTGCTCTGAAGAGGATGGCAGAACTATTCAGGAGGTGGAAGAAAGAGCTAAATAAGTTTGTCGAAAATAATGAGACACCAGAATTTAAGGGCAGATATGAGAATATCAGAGATCACTGGCCCGCATTTGTGGCCCACAAGACATCGGAAAAGAGTAAGAAGATGTCGGCGACAAACAAGCAAAATGCTGCGAAGAAGAAGCTTCACCATCGCACGGGCTCAGGTGGCTACCTCGTAGCCCTGCCTAAGTGGTCCAAGACTGAGAATGATCTGGTTCATAAAGGGATCGAACCAGAGACAATTAACTGGCCAGACCGTTGCCGGACTTGGTTCTTCGGGGCTGGCGGAACACTGGACCCTGTAACAGGGAAGTGCATTTGGACGAACAATCAAATGGACATACCAGTCAGTAAGCTTAAGCAGTATATCGAAGCAGCGCAGGAAGGGACATTCTTTCCAGACAGAGAGAACGAAAAGCTCACAATGGCCCTCGGGAATCCTGAGCACCCTGGACGGACACGAGGCACGCCGGGCTCCATTCCGTGGAAGGTTGGGTTTCCGGACGCAGGCAGTTACAAATCCCATGAGAGGAGGAAAAAAGTGCAGCAGACCCAAATGCAGGCGCTGCAAGAAAGGGTAGACGCGATAGAGGAACGAGAAGCAAATCGCAGCAAACGTACTGCCGAAGCCTCCCCCGAAGCTACCCCACCATCTCAGCGCAGAAGCAGCGTGGCTTCCACCGAGCTGCTTCAGCCGGAGCATGACTTGACGGCTCCTGCCAGCTATCCCGTGGATGCTATAACAGAGTCTCAAAATTGCCACCTTACGATGCAATGGATGAATTTGAAGGTCAAGGCGGCTGTTGGCTCTGTTTTTCCTACTGAACCCGGCGCAACTTTTCACTTCCGGCCGATTCCAGAAGAATATGCTAGGGTGATGGTGGATGAGATAACGGAGGGATTTGAGGACCTCCAGCTTGACCACCCTACCGGTGAAGGGGAGACTCGGCTGGGGTCTGCTCTGAAGACTCCATGCCTATGGCGGAAGGAGCTCATCAACCTTCCGAACTAGACGCCACCGCCTCCTCCTCCTCCTCCGGCGAGTTAGGGCACTCCGCCTCCACCGCCTCCTCCTCCGGCGAGTGACGATCAGGGCCCTCGGCCGGCTCCTTCTCCGGCGCGCGGCGGCACTCCGCCTCCTTCTCCGCCTGCGCCGACGCGCCCGAGCAGCCGGCCTCCTCCTTCTCCGCCTCGTCAGCAAGGGCGGAAGAGACCTGCCGCCGCTCCAGCTGCTCCGGCGCGTCGTAGTCCTTCTCCTCCGCCTCTTAAGTAAGTAAAGAAGACAACCGCTACGTCTACTCGGTCGGCGTCTAGCAGTACAACCAGAGGCGGGAGGACATACAGATTCGGTCCTTCTCTGAGGACTCCAGAGAAGTTACCATACGAGAGGACCCAGGAGGAGAACACCGAGATCGCGCAAGAAGAAGTGAAGAAATTCTTTGAAGGGGTGAAAGTAAAGAAACATCCACCTCCGGAGGAGAAGGTAGATCGGGTGAAAGTGAAGCGCACTCTGGCTGCCCTGACAAAACCACCAAAGTTTGATTCGCCGAAAGGAAACTATGACCGCATTATTGGAAAGGAATTTGCCGAAGCGGAGCGGTCGGGAAGTACTGTCAGTGATCAAAGGCTGAAAGAACAACGAGCTGGGAAACAAATTGCCCAGCTCGGCGAACAAGCGAAGCAATCGTGCCCCCCGCTCAAGGTGCCTAGCCACAACGTCGATAATGATCCGAGGATGGTGCCCGGTTATAGCAATCTTGCATATTACCTGCCCGACGAAGTACATTATGAACCCATGGACGTGCAGATACAAAGATACGAGTACGGGAAGCCTCTCGTCAAAGATGAAAGATCTCTATCAACGATGATGTGAAGATTGCATGATTGGTACTTGAAAATCTGCAGAGACTCTGGGGGGAGGAGTACTTTGTATGCGAGAGTTAAACCGGAGCATGACCTCGTTGGAATTGATCTGTTGCCTGTTCCATTTGAGGAGTTCTATCAGTTCTTCAATCAATTGGCCCTCGATAAAACAACGGTCGCCTGCTACTGTCTGTAAGTACTACTACTTCTGTCATTAAGTTTCTCTATATAGCTTAGCTCTTTCATTGCATGTATTTATAATCATCCTCACTATATTATGCAGATTGAAGATCGTCGAATTGAAGAAAAGACAAGTCGGTGATATTGGGTTCATTAACACATATCTCATAGATGCAACTCAGGTTAAACTTCATGCCGCAGCTACCGAGGACAGCTTGCTACGATCGTTCGTAATAAATCAAAACAAAGATATAATACTCTTTCCTTACAACTTCAGGTGAGTGTTACTGTCTTGTGCGTATTCGGTTTCCCTTATATATTAGTCAAGGTTATAGTAATGTAATTGATGAGTTATGCATGTGTGTGCAGTTACCACTATATTCTCCTAGAGATTAAGCTTGAGCAGGGAGTAGTAACCGTCTTGGACTCTAAACGAAAAGATCCCAAGGAGTATGCGGACATGACTGAAATCCTCAAGAAGTAAGTTACATTATCCACCATATCAGCAACTTTGTTCATTTCCTGATATCAAGTAATTGTTTTCTTTGTCCGGCAGGGTTTGGAGAAAATTCACCAAAACAGTTCCGGGACTGCCGAAGGAGCTGGAATTTAGACATCCGAAAGTAAGTACTATAGTAGCATGTTCCGCGCATCTCCTAGTGATTCAAGCGCTAGTTTCATCAATACCATTTAGCATTCTTGCTTATCAGTTGGATTGACCTCTATTTCTTGTAAAGTGGTTGTGGCAGGAACAAGGGAATGATTTCTGTGGATACTACATCTGCGAGTCCATCCGCCACACGACCTGTGAGCGGGGCGGGTACTCTAACGAACAATATGAAGTATGTAAATAACAACATTCACAATTTTATTTTATTACCATCATTTGTGTTGAGTTTCATTCATTTATATATATATATGTATTGACCCCCTTCTTCAAATTTAGATGTTTCGGAAGCGGGATGAACTCCTAGCACCAGCTCGCATGTGAGCAATTCAAGAGGAATTGGCGGCATTCTTTCTTGACCACGTGATCCCTGAAGACGGAGAATTCTATGTGGACCCTGAGTCCGTATGATTACATTTGTAAGAGATAATTATTGTATATATTTAGCCGATAGTGTCAGATAGATATACGAGAACTTGTTGTTCGACCAATCTCTCGGAGAAGGAGAGGTGGTCGATATCACTTCTCTCTGTATATATGCATATATGTTCATGACGATCTTCTGTTTCCTTCGTTTGCTTACTAGCTAGCTAGCGTGTCTAGTCCTCTCTATATACGTATGTATAGTATGTAGCGTCGACCAAGCACGGACATAAGAGAGGACACTTCTCTCTATTAATTATAACTAGCTAACACAATATATGAAACACCTAAATTAACCCTGCAAAACCCCCAACCCCCCCCCCCCTTCAAAAAAAAAAAAAAACCCCAGCCATAGAAGTGCTGACGCGTGGATGCCTATTGGTCCCGGTTGGTGCCACCAACCAGGACCAAAGGGTCTCCTGACTGGGCTCTGCGCAATGCCCACGTGGAGGGCCTTTAGTCCCGGTTCTGGATTGAACCGAGACTAAAGGGGGGAGGTATTAGTATCGACACTTTAGTCCCGGTTCCGGAACCGGGACTAAAGGCCCTTACGAACCGGGACTATAGGCCCTTTTTCTACCAGTGTTATGAAGTTGTGTGCTGCTACTGAAGAATTTCAAAGTTGATGTGGATCAGCTCTCCTTGCCGAGAAAGTTCGATTTTGACATCATCCCCTACCGCAAGATATGATTTAGATTTGAACCTTGACCATCCTTTAGCATCAATCATCATGCGACCATCATTTGTACTTACGATATATTGAGCAGGTTCATTCACACCAAGGTTGCGCATGGTAAGAGAAACTTGGGCGCGGTCGCCCGGATTGTTGAACGACTCCCTCGTTGCTCTAGGAATTTTCTGTTTGCAAACAAGAAGACATACCCAAACAGTTAGATCAACATAGTGAATCATGTGAAACAACATGGAAAGAAAAAAGAACGAAGCACTTGGGCGGCTAATGCTTACCAAGAAGGTGGACATGTCGGTTTTTGTAAGGACTTTGGTATATGAAGTGCGAACTGCAGCCCAGTCTGTTGCCGGTGCAACTGCACGGGCTGGAGCAGATGCAAGTGCAAGTGTTGGTGCAGGTGCCGAAGCCGCCGCTGCTGCCGGAGATGGTGCTCCTTGTAGAGCTGGTGCCGGTGTCAGAGCAAGTGCCGGTGTCGATGCCTGATCCTCCGGTAGATCAGACTGATCCGCTGACGCGGTCGGTGCCCAATCCTCAGCTGGATCAGACTGAGCTGCTGCCGCTGTCAGTGCTAGAGCAACTGTGGGTGCTCGATCTGTGCGAGACAGCGGCGATCATGTCTGGTCTGCTATGATCAGCTTTCTCACTTGACTAGGATCCGTGATCGTGATCCAGTTTTTTTCTTCATTTCTTTTAAATGCGAGAAGGACTTATTGTGGCGTTTTTGTTAAACCAAACTGCAGTTCATCATAGGGATTCAGCTTGTACTCAGACAACAGACTGATCCAATTTTTTCCAGTAATATAAGTGATGGACAGTGCCTTCGTTACTGACACGACATAAGAAGTGAAACCTGCAAAAATAGCCATCGTAGAGCAAACCAAACGGTTTATTCTATGATGAATATCAGATGGCAAAACCTGCATCGTAAAATTGCAGGAAAAGAAAGAAAACATGACATTAAATCAATTAGATTTAGACAGTAAATCAATAAGATTTACTTGATGTGACATGAGTGAATCCTTACGAGGAAATCACTATGTTGAAGTACTAAACAGAAGATTGATCGTCCAACTACGCATGCCATGCAGGGGCCCCGCCTACTCCCACAAGCAGGACAGTCCAAAGGTCATGACAAATCGTATGGACCGAACATCCATGGGGCTGGAAATCCTAGTGGGTGCGATAAACCCTGCAATGCATATAGATATTGGAGTGTAACCATAATTGATAGACCGTCCTCACAAAAAATATGATATGGATACTTCAAAATATACAGACTGAATTGAGTGGACAGACATTAACATAGACCGTTCTCAGGACTGACCACACACCAAAAGCGGCAGTACTAATAAACAATACAAGGTTCTCAAACACAAATCAAGTACTGAACAATAGTACTTACTACAGACAAGCAAAGTTGCACTAACTAAACTCTGCAGACTATTTTTTGCCACTGACCTACAGGATGAACCCCGCATAACTGACTAGGCCATGGACTTCGTGTGAGATGTCTACATGCACCATCACCATCTTGTCAACCTTGGAGAACCTAACAGAGTGGTCTTTCCACTCATAAAGATGATGATGAAGACAGGCCGCATCAGATTTGTTGGGAAGCTTTACAAGAACCACACCCTTCGTAATCGAAGGCACACCCAGGAAATTGTTGTGGTCAATTACAGGAAAACACTAGTTCAGGACACATGGCGACAAGGACACAACAGCTGGATAGTTCAACAGTAGAACTCATCATCAGGTCTTCCAGTTCACACGACATGACTTTGAGAACTTCATCTCCACCGCGGACCTAGTTCTAATTCAAACAGAAACCATATTTTATTACTACCTCCGTTCATAAATATAAGATGATTTTCGATATTATACTCCATATATGACTACATATACGCACAGAAATGAGTGAACAAAGACACTAGAACATGTCTTCAAAGGCATGAGAGCAGAGGGGTTACATGCAATATCCATAACACAAGTTACTGAGGCAAATATACCCTCTTAAAAGGTAGCATTGATGTTCATAAAGTACTCCCTCCATCCCAAAATTCTTGTCTTAGATTTGTCTAGATACGGATGTATCAAGTCACATTTCAGTATTAGATACATCCGTATCGAGACAAATCCAAGACAAGACAGAGGGAGTAGTTGAAAGTAATCTATAAGAAATCAGTGTCAACCTCTCGCATGTTTTGGTCAAAAGAGGAATTTAGAACCGTCATTTGGCACACAAAAATCACATGCAAGATCACCCAAAAAGTTGTACTACTAGTACTAGTACTATGTGTTAGATGAAAAAACACGATCAAGATCGAGAAAAAGATCGTCAAGAAGAGATATTACCTGGACTTGCGTAATGAGGGATCCCGGAGAGGGGGGCTTGGACAGGGCGATGGCTTTGAGCTTGTCTGCGGTAGTCTCGGCGGGGTGCTTGCGCTTCTTCATACCATGAGCCTCGACGGTTTTGGCCGGAGCCATAGAAATCACTTCGGCCGGTGCTCCAGCGTCCATCAAGAAACTGTCAAATAGAAATAAAAGAAAAGAAACCATAATCACAAACCCAAAAGAAGAAAAGAGAGGGAGTTATAGGATCAGTCTCGGGGTTACAAGACCGGGCCTTGGCTAGAATCAACACCATTGATGCGCTCACCTTTCCTTCTTTGGGAGAGAAGAAAAATGGCAGAAGCAGGTCGGGGTTTTCTTGAAGAAATGAGGAACAAGATGAGGCAGAAGCGAGGGTTGGGTAGAGAGGAAGCTGAGAGAGAAGAGTGAAATGATGGTTGCTTCGTCCGTCCAACTTACTGCTAGAAAGGAGGGGGTTTTGTGATTTGACGGCTCATTGGGCATTACTGCGGCGCTTCGATCGGGGTAGTCTACCGTCACTCTACTACGGAGTAATTTAGTGCATGGCTGGTGGACCCCGATGCTGGCTGTCCCAAACCTCGGCGAAAGTTAGTAATTTAGTGCATGGCTGGAGGAGGATCCGCACGGTAGAGCTTGTCCGCTGTTTTTCAAAAGAAAAAAATGATTACAGCAATCGTTTCCACTCTTACGACGGAGGAGTGTGAAACACGGCAGCCACTTGAACATACACAGTGCTCCTACTACTAGGCATGTGCAGTGGTTCATACGTCAGTACTACACAATCTTGTTGCTAGTGTAGTAAGATATGATGATAACAAATGATGTTGTGCGCATGTCAACTACTCCTATATGTAACATAGTACCGCTTTTTCGACTGTCCGGTCGATAATGGACGGTGAGATCAATGTTAACAGAACTAGGTCCACAGCGCACGAAGAGTACGGTGCTACAGTACTCCACGAAACATGAACCATATGAAGCACAAATAGTGTTAGGCAGGGTGTATGAAGGGTGCACGGGATGGGAGCAAAAGTTCCCTTCTCGACCCACTTTTGGGTGTTTGGCAGAGTGCATGAAGGGTGCATGAGTCCACACTAGTAGGTTGACAAAAATACACGAAGAGGAAACAACTATATTGAGATGAGAATGCAACCAAACACACCCACACGCTTTGTGCTACAGTGACTGATCTGCACCATCTGAGTTTGATCCAACGGTCATGTTGCGCCGAGACATGGACATGCCCATGCAGAGGGCGCCTAAACACCACCGAAGTCCCTCTGCTTCTCGAGACGCACGACGTTGGTGATGCAAGGTGCAACCACCCACAGAGCCCGCTCCCGGTCAACGAGAGCCAGCTCGTCAAAGACGGCGTCCAATGGCATGAATGGATTCCGGTGACGGAGCCCTGAAAGGATTCACCCGGCAACGGCGACGGCAGCCCGCAACCCCTCCTTGTCCAGCTCAGCCCCCACCATTGCGTGGAGACGGCTCAGCTCCTCGGAGATATAGGTGAAGAAGGAGACCAGGTCAGGAAGCCGCAGCTCATTGAAGTCGACCGGGTGGTCAAATGGGTTTAGCCCGACGGCCGGCATCGTCGCGCTGGCACGACAGTAGGCATCGCGCAGCCGCAACACGTGCGTGGCAACTTGGTTCACCAAGTGGCTGAGGCGATCCTGGACCTCATCACGATCGGCCCGCTCGCGCTCCAGCCGGCTCCCCTGATGGCCTATCGTATCTCCCGCTTTCTGTAGCAATGCCGCCGACGCCTCGAGCATCTTTGTGGTGGACGCCTGCCACTTTTAAAGCTCCGTGAACTCCCGCACATAACGGAGGAACATGGCACTCCTCTCCTCCTTGAGCTCACGGAGCTCCACGTCCTTGGCCCTGAGCTCCGCAACCTTGGCATGGAGCTCCTATGTCAGGAGCCTCACCTCGGACTCCATGATCTGCTACGCCACCATGGCACCAGGTAGAAGCAATGGGGAGAGGAAGCAAAGGGGGCGAAACGGCTGAAAGGCAATGCAATCTACGGGAAGGCGGAGGGAGCAGGGAATCTTTTGGTTTTCACCACGGTAAAACACCAATCGACAACTTCTCACATCCGGGAGCAGTGGGTACAGGCGGAGTCATCGTGACTAATTGCTGCCGCGCCTGCTCCCGTTAATCAAAAAAATTAAAAATCCTGCCGCGCCTGCTCCCGTCAATCAAAAAATTAAAAATCCTGCTGCACCCAAACACCAGAGCAACGCCGCGGTGGACATTTAAATTTACCTGCCGGCAAGTAGATAAAAAAGGGGTGAAAAAACAAATGTGACGGCGGCCTAGCTAATCGGTCGAACTAGCCCAACTAGCTAGCCACCGTGCTTCACTAATGTACTCGGTGGGAAAGGTGGTCTTTCGTGATTTGACGACTCATTTACTTGCTTCGGCGCTACGACCGAGGAGGACCCAGAAAACACGCGGTAGGGCGTCCCATGTCAGGAAGAATATATGTGTACACCACCCGGGAGGACCCCGAAACCGCGCGGTAGGGTGTGCCACGTCTCGTCATGGAGGAAAAATGTGCATGTAAAAATATACTGTATCATACATAGTACCTATGGTTGGACCTCGGGACCCAGCGAATCGGTTGAAATCAGCCTACTAGCCACACAACTTCATCATGCAAACGTGGCACGGAAGATAGATGTGGCTAGCTCTGTCTCGACCAGCCACAACGTCTCTTGTTCTAGGCGATTCTTCTATTTTCCAAGTTTTTTTAGTTGTAATAACACCACGGCAAGCTAGCGCCACTCTTCGTGTGTGCCCGTGCAAAGGTTAGACGATGGAGAGAAGAGTGATTGAGATCGCAGACCTGGGACCCACCAGTAAGTGAGATAACGGTCATGCACGTGTTGACGAGGCACTCCCTCTACTCTACTCAACGCAAGTACTGTATAAAATCAAGTTATGGGACAAAGCCAACAACCGTTCGTTTTTTTAGGCTATCGACTTATGCTTTGTAGTCCAGGTTGCCAGTTTGAATCTCGTCTTTCAGATTTGTTAGTTTTAGGTCCAAATTTGATTAATGACAAGTGGGACCCCCGTGTGTTGTTCCGATATTTTAGTGTAGGATGGTTTTTTTGAACAAACACTTTGCGCGGTTAGAC
This sequence comes from Triticum urartu, assembly GCF_003073215.2. NCBI lineage: Eukaryota > Viridiplantae > Streptophyta > Magnoliopsida > Poales > Poaceae > Triticum > Triticum urartu. The sequence goes on from NC_053022.1 coordinate 53,109,191, forward strand.
AAGTAACGGCACGAGTTACATGTTTTTTTGCAAGTTTACGAACAAAAATGACAGCGGCATAGAATATCACATCCACCTCGCAACTTAGATACTATGGTGATACGAGTTTTTACACCGTTGGAAGTGAGATCCAATGGCTTGGGAGTAGTATTTGTAATTATGCGCAATTTCCAAACTCTCCAAAGGTTTTTTGCAAATAAAACATTCAGGCCTCGTGTGTGCCGCTACATCTTTGATCCAACGGCTCCCCGGTGCTCATATTAGGTGCTCCCCATAGCTTAATTACCCGCTACGGTGGTTGGAGTAGTTGTGGGCCGAATGCTACAAAAATATAATCTAACCCGACCGGAATAAATGCCTACACAAATTAATCCAAGGTTGGAGTGCCCCTCGCAATGTAAATAGCTCCGGCTTTGCGAGGGATGGAGAGGTAGTAGCTTCAACGCGTGGAAGATATGGTGTGAGAAAGCGAGGTCAATCGAGAGACATATAGATAGAGAGACAAAGTGAGTGTGGTCTGACATTCATTGAACAAATATATATGCTTTGGAGACATATTGTCCAATTGAGCTTTTTGGCAAGGGTGAGGGCTGTAAGATAGAGCTTGAGAGATGATCCAGTCACAGACATGTAGATATATTTTGTGCGTGGGAGGAAGCAAGGTCAACCGATCACATAGGGTCGCCGTGCGATCGAAAGAGTGAGACGGGTTGGAGAGAGTGACCTAGATAGACGATGTGCGTGAGAGAGTATACAATGTGAGTAGGTCTAATTGGGCTCAAACATGGTGATATATCATTTTTGTCCGAGAAAGAGCGAGGTCAATCGAGACATACAGAGATAGAGAGAGAGAGAGAGAGAGAGATTGAGTGAGCGTGGCCCACCATGAGGTCGAAAGAGTGGTGGCAGCTTGGATGGACTGACCTAGATAGACAATCTGCGTGAGAGAGTATAGAGTGTGTCGATCGAGGCCCGAACAGGGAGATATATCATTTGTGTGTGAAAGAAAACAAGGTTAAACGAGCCTTAGATAAAGAGAGCGGGATTGAGCGAGTGTGGCCCGCCGTGCGGAAGAAAGAGTGTGACAGTCTTGAGGGAGTGACCTAGATATACAATGTGTGTGTGTGCGCATGCACGAGAGGTTGGGGGGCTAGATAGGCAATGCATGTATTTAGCGTGAAAGGGTGAGAGGGAGAGGGGGGGGAGAGAGAGAGCTCGACATGGGGTGCAATGGCGGGTGTGTGAGGTAAATACATTTGGTAACAGAGTGGAAAAGGGGGTTGTGTAGTTGAGAGACTTAGAGATCGAAACATGGAGAGAAAGAATGAACGTGTGTTGGAAACTGATAGCTTCCTAAGGTGGTTAGGAGAGGAAGATTGACCGATACAGGAAGTATGTAGCGTTTGTGCGGGGGGGGGGGGGGGGGGGCTAAAAACAACATTTGAATGTACATAGTACGAGACTTAATATCGATATTTCAATTCGGTGCACATTGTAAGATTTGAACCGAGGACCAGGCATACGGGTAATTATTTTGAATTCATGCCATACTAAGTTTCAAAAAGTTGACATTGACTCAGTTTGTTGTGCTATTTTGTAGGTCATATGTTTGAATCCATCCAAAAGTTTTCTCGCTACCATGGTGTTCATCATATACATATGAATTTGTACTAAAAAGTATCATGGATACAGTGAAATGCGAAATCCACGTTAGAATTGGAGATCGCTACGTGACACACACTCTAATTCAAATAACTAACTACGTGACACACACTCTAATTCAAATAACTAATTATGTGACACACACTCTAATCCACGTTAGCGTGGGTACCGTTTCGATTTTTTTTCAAATAACTCCTCATTAATTAATTTATAGTACTCCCTCTGTTCACTTTTATAAGACCTTGAAGACATTTCAGACAATGTGCAAAACAATTCATTTTAAGTTGTCTGAAACGACTTACAAAAGTGAACGGATGGAGTATCTCATTTCGAATGACTAATTATTGCAAGGAAACACGGGCATGGTAATACATACAGATTCGTTTGCAAATGAAAGAAGATTTGTTTGCATTCTCAAATGTAGGCGCACCAGGCAAACCAGGGTCATGTCGGGGTGGACGTTGCTTTGGTGCCTTAAAGACAACTGCCTTTGGGTCACTGACATGTGGGCCAGCCACCTGTTGGACCCATATGTCATGGACAAAAAGGCAGGTGCCTTAAGGCACCGAAGCATAGTCCTGTCGGGGTGGTCGCGTGTGTCGGACAAACGCGTAGCACCCAGCCACCCACCCCCTCCCCCCCCAAAAGGATGACGACAATATAAGTTCGCGCTTCCACGTTTTGGATTGAAATATCTGGTGGCCCCAATTCCAGCCCTGCAAAATCTCTCTTCTCCACCGTCCCCTTCCCCTTCCGCGCCCAGATTGCTCAAATCCCTAATTCGCCGCCAACCCTTGAATCGCCCCTCGTCTCGTCTCTTTCCCCACCGTTCCCCACCTCTGTGCCAGAAGACGGCGATGAAGACGACGGTCGCGCTTCACCACCGCACTGGAGCTACCTCATCTACGCCCTCGTCCACCGCACCGTGTGGTCCACCGACAACGTCGGCCGCCGCAACCGACGTGCCTCACAGACACCGAGTTCCACCGCATCAGGTGCGCTTCACCGACGCCGTCTCCCAGCTCACCGGGGCTACTTCACTGAGCACATCGTCGCACCTCCTCCCCCCGAGGCCATTGGGGCTTCACCAACGGTCTCGTCCACCGCATCGTACGCTCCGCTGCCACTCAAGATCTGCATTCGTGCGCGGCCAGCCAACGCCAGTGCATCACCCTCAACGGCTCTGAAGTGACCCGCACTCTAGCTAGGCAAGCATGCCCAAACGCCGTCCCGAACTAGGTATCCACACATCACTCCCTTGTGCACTGTTCCGACGATGTTTGGATATCCTTTCACTGCTCTCTTAGCTTACACGCCTATGCAACTCTGACCTTAACTCTTATTTCTTCTAGAGATATCATCTGAAACAAGCAAATCCATATTTTAGCGAAGCATGACGGCGCTACGGGATCTGGTACACATCCTGCACACCCGTATAACCTTGTAAGTATCTATCCTCCGGTACAACATCAAGGTCGATTCCTCTTATTTGATCAACCATTCGCCGTGTCAAAAATGCAGAGGGGGATGCAAGGAGCACAAGGCCTGCACATCCAAGCAAGTGGTAACATGGACTTGTACATGGAACATCCCAAGCGCAAGCAGAGCTGCAGTGAGCCGGTACAACGAGCTAGCGTAAGTCCCTGCATTTCATTTAATTTGTACTGGCATTCGTGTATGATTTGTGTGCAGTGGTTGATCGACGAATTCAAGTTACCATGGGCGAACATTTAACTTAAAAAATACGAAGGCACTTGCACTCCGGAAATCAACATAACTTGAGAAATGTGAAGCTACATGCACTTTGAAAACCAGCTAATGATCCAAAGTAGTTCAGATTAGAAACACTAAATGATGCAAGCACCAAAAATCACAAAATGCAACATGGTGTACAAGGACTACAAACATGGTCTGTACCTGCTTGAATTATTCGTTCTCTGGCTGAAAATATCAAAGTGTAAATGCACGTATAACCAGTGTGCAAACTGCATATCAATATATCTATCATGCACAAGTATGTCAATAGTTTCAAACAACAGATTAGAAAAGTATTTATGCTATGTTGTCATGATACAGGGACTTTCTGGTAGATGGCCTCGACGTTTCCTCAAGCTATGAAAATGCACTATAATTTGCTAGTCATCAATGCCTGCAAATCTCTGTCTCTCTCAACATAGTAGATCATCATTAGATACTAAATCCTTCAACGAGCTTGCAAAATGCTTGCATTAGATCCCTCATTAGACACTATATGTTCATCACCAGGAGCATGTAAAATGTTTGCATCAAATCCTTCATTAGCAGTCTGTTCATTAGACACTTTAGGCTCAAGAACAACATGAGCTTGTATGTTTGCACCGGAAACTTGATTAGATACATCAGATTCAGTCAGTTCAGTATTGATTGGGGGAGTTATAAAATAAGTAGAAATTGGTTTCATTTTCTCATAGATTCCCTACATACAAACAGTTTTACAACACCGTCGGGTTTAACTATTGGCCTGAAATTGAAGAGTTGAATTAAATATAATCAGGGATGTGATGTACCTGCTCGTTGCGCATGCTACTCTTGCAAGCTGCGACTGTCCGTTTGCGCAAGCTCGATGCCATGCCCGTGCTGCCGCTACTGCCTCCCACGCAGGCTACACCCAGGGTTGGATCTTCATCTTCTTGTCCTTCCGTTCGCTTGAAGCCCAGCGACCGCCCTCGAACGAGGGCGCGAGGAAGTGCTGTGTCGGTCTGTCCAGCGGCGGCTAGGTTAGGAGCGAACCAGACTGGAGGCTGGAGCGAACAATTGGGATTTTTCCTGGTGTCGATCGATATGGGAGGCGCTCGCTTGGGCCGCGAGCCTGCTATAGGGCCTGCCTTGCACTTATGTTATTGGCCCATTCAAATTGAAACATTTTTCTTCATTTTTTACATTGCCTGCTCGTGCGTTGGGACGAACAAAACTAGCGTAGGCCAACCTAGACGACTCAAACTAGGTACACACTTTCCAGCCACCTGAGGCGGCCGCCCATACCAGCCCCTATGGTGGCGTCGCCCCTTTTTGCGTGTATGATTGGATAGTGAAAAATATTCTAGTGGCGCTTTTGATTTACCCACAGAATGGTTGAATTGCTTGTTTCTATGAACTGAGTTCGCCAATAATGTGAAGGATGCCAGTCTTTTCATCCTATTGTAGATTGCTTAGATCTCGATATGCCAAAAGTAATCACATGAAATATACAATAAAAGTCAGTGTGATGTGTTTGGCTACAACTAGTCTGACTACACGTCCTCATATAACATATCAAGGATGCACCATCTTACCAGATTAACCATTCGACTTACCCATGCAGTGTGGGAAGAAAGAAGTATCGGGACTGCGTATCCAAGCAATTGATGCCATGGACTCCTTCGTACAACCTTGTAAGCGAAAAAGAAGTTGCAGTGTGCCTGTACAAAGAACTAGCATAAGTTCAGTTACCTGCTTCTCGGAATTTTAGTTAGCCACTTATTGCAAAATTGTTCAATTACGTTGCTTGGCTTAATTTAGTTTGCTACTGATTACATAATGGCACAACCTGTTAATCATATTGTAGACTGCGCCTATCTATGTGTTTGATACTTACTATTAAGAATTACCTGTTTGCCTTAACTTAAATGCCTGTACAAAGAACTAGCATAAGTTCAGTTACCTGCTTCTCAGAATTTTAGTTAGCCACTTATTGCAAAATTGTTCAATTACGTTGCTTGGCTTAATTTAGTTTGCTACTGATTACATAATGGCACAACCTGTTAATCATATTGTAGACTGCGCCTATCTATGTGTTTGATACTTACTATTAAGAATTACCTGTTTGCCTTAACTTAAATGCCTGTACAAAGAACTAGCATAAGTTCAGTTACCTGCTTCTCAGAATTTTAGTTAGCCACTTATTGCAAAATTGTTCAATTACGTTGCTTGGCTTAATTTAGTTTGCTACTGATTACATAATGGCACAACCTGTTAATCATATTGTAGACTGCGCCTATCTATGTGTTTGATACTTACTATTAAGAATTACCTGTTTGCCTTAACTTAAATATCTACTTGTTTGTTTAACTGCTTTGTTGCTGCAACAACGGGTTACAATGATGTTAATAACTACTTTTCAGCATCCAACTGACACTCTTTAATTCCTTATTTGTTTAACTGGTTTGCTGTTATAACTCCCAGTTGAGATGTTTTGCTAACTTCAACATTTCTGAATCCAATCGGAACTTTAATGGCAAAATAGGTTAGCCCAAGATCAAAGAGCGAAGTCCCCATGGACGTTGCATCATCCCACAGCAGTGGCACCGGCCCAATCCTGCATTATGAATTGCCAACTGCTGATGCTCTAGAGGCTAAACTAGTGGTAGAAAGAGATTCTGCTTCTGCACTTAGAGATGAAGTTGACATGTTGAGGAAGCAAGCAGCACAATCACAAGCAGTACTCAAGACAACCATTAAATATTTGGTGGATTTCAAAACGAACCTAGCTGAGACTGACCAGATTGTTAAGGTCCTGAAGGAAAAAAGGAAATTAAATTCCTACTTGGTAAATCATAGGTGAAATGTTCTTTCCATAGTTGAATAACCTTTGTGTTGTCTGTTCATGTAATCAATCAAACCATTTGTTTTAGAGATCATGTAATAATTGTTTTTTTGTTTGTAATTTTATTTGAGCACAAGTCTGTATTAATTGATAAGACTCGGAGACATTTCATTTGGATTGCTGTGCCAGACCTACAAATATGCCAATCGGGCTGAATGTGCATTCAGCAATAGTATTATAGATGGACCATAAGTGGCACGCATCGGAAAGGGCCAAGATGCTGGCTAAAAAAAGGATGATGTTGTAGCCAAAAAAAGTACAACGGCCTGGCTTATGTATGTTAGTTGATATTATTGATCCATATACTCTATAAGTGTTTATATGTCTGTTAGTTTCGTACATTCTTGGTTGATTGACTCGGTATTTGAATCTTGATACATCGCTTGTGTACATATCTAAATGGGAGTAGACAATATGCTCCGTGTGACATTTGAGTTGGACATGAAGTGTTCCAAATATTCGAATTCACCATAAACTGGATTCTAGTTTCTGAATTTGAGTATCGGCATTTGTAAACCATATTCATATATGACAGTGGAATACATCTTTGTCGTCCTTTTGAAGATATATAAAAACACATATAATGATTTATAAAGATTCGTATAGGAATACAAAATGGATTCAAATTTAGTTGCCAGGGTAAACATGGATGATTATTGTCCCAAAATTCGAATGAAACAGCAAAATGTCCACTCCCACATCGGCTACCCGAAGCCAATTGTTTGGGAGATGGAAATTACTGTCTACCCATTACACGGACAATCCATCGGCCGCCTCTGAGCCCATTCCGACATGGTGGGCGTCAAACATGGGCGGCAAAACTCATTTGATTCAAGCTCGTCCGAAAGACCTCTGTTTCTGCCTCCATTCCCCATTCATACACGGTGGGCGGCAAAACACCCTCTCCTCGTCCGAAATAGATGTAGGCTAATATTTTAAATAGGGGCAGATGTGTAACTTCCATCAGATGTGACACAACCGCCCTACCTGTCATCCCCGTTCATACACCATGGGCGCCAACCGTGGGCGGCAAAACACCCTCTCCTCGCCCGAAATAGTTACCGGAAAATATTTGGGAGATGCGAGATTATCGTCCTATCCCCAACCGACGAGACGTCCAAATTTGAAACGGGGGATAAGTTCGTAACTTTCCCATATTTCAGACAAGTGCATCCCAAAAACATGGTTCCCCGTACCTCTCCCTCCATTTTCCCATTCATACACCGTCCACGCTAGAACACCCCATTACCACACCAGCCTCCGTCCGCCACCCCATCCATCGCTGCCGTCCTCCACCACATCCATCGCCACCGTCCTCCACCATGCCGGAGCACCTACCAAGACCGCGTCGTCCACTGCTAGATATGGGCGTTTGTCATCCACGGCGACGGACCAATAGCATTGCATCGCGTCCTCTCGCTTCATCGGCGCCGTCGTCCTCTTTGCCGGGGCCGCTCACACGACCTTCTCTTCCACCGCAACGGGACTTATCCCCCGATGCACCCGTCTACCATCGCAGATCTGCTTCAACGCCACCGACAGCCATCGCACCCCCGATGCCTACACGGCGCCGCAAGAGAGGTGGTACTTCATATCTCCTCAACTTTTTGATCTCAACCAGAAAATAGATCTTAACTTGGTTACTCCACTTTCTTTTCAGCTCTTAGAATTTAGTTCTTAGTTCGAAGCAAACAATGGATGCTAAATATCATTTCTCCGGTTTGCAACTTCAAATCTTCCATGGCACAGCCATAATACGGTTTAATTGATCATGCTTAGGGTTTAATTGATCATGTTGGTTCCGTGGTGGTTTCTTTAATAGAAATCAGAGGGGAAACCCTCTTTTGCTAAAAAAATATATGCTTAGAGTTTCCCCCTTTTATGATCACTATACGATCAGAATACATGCTTCGTGTCATAATAACACTGCTCCACCCATCAAGCTAAACAAGCTTAGTTGTTCAAATACGAATCTGATATTATTAAAACAGAGTTGTTTAATTGGTCAGCTAAATGTTCCTAAATTAGTTTCGAAAATGCATGTTCGCCGCTCGGGTGTGTATCTGTGTGTGTGGTCTGGTCAGCACGGTTGGGGAGGTGAACTTTGCATATGCAGGGGTTTATAGGGAGACACTCTCCGAGTTGAAACCGCAATGCATTCCATAGATAATCCGACTACTTTTTATGTTTTCATGAATCTCAGATTCTGAACAGCATCATAATGATTATGAGCTTGCACACATGAAAAGAGTAAAGCAGAACAATGCCATGGTTGTCAAACTTGGCATTAAGGGACTGAAATCAAGTCTGGATGCAATGCAATGCAAACACTCTCCACTTATAGATTCATGCTCAGAATATGATCCTAACAGTGATTCTGAGCTAGAGGAAGACCTGAGTCAATGTAGCTCCCTAGTGGAGGAGTCAGAGGAAGATGCCCTATCTTATTCACCCATCAAGGTACTTGCTCTAACTTTCCAAGGTTACATTGCTCGCACATATCTTGCAACTGATGCTTTGCATTGCTTCTACTTTGCTGAACTGCCATTAGCTTAGTTTACACATCGTGTATGTGAATACGCCCTGCCTATCCATTTTCAGTACATATTCTATCTGTCATCATACCATATTTATCCATTCAAATGCTATTCTTGTGTATCAGATGTTCAAAAGGAAGAGGGCGATTGCTGATCGTGGAGGAGCACAAGCAAAGTATTTGGAAAAGGTAGTGGCACCTGATAAATCAAATAGCCCATTAGGTGTAGTTGCAATATCAGCTGACCCACAAAATACCCCAACTCTAGCAGACTCTAGCCCTACTACACTGGTCATTTTTGATGCCCCAACTCAGCAGACCCCAACTGCAGCAAACAGTATGATTATGCCAGTTGACATAGCACCAGCTGTACAACGCAAAACACCCATTCCAGCAAAGAGTACACCAAATCCAGTTGCCAAATCCCTTTTCGAACCAGAGAGAGCCCCAATTGCAGCAAATGGGACCCCTATTCCATTTCTTCCCAGTTTAGAAGATGAAGCTTATGTTGTTGTCAGGAACTTTGTGCGCATCTTTCCATCATGGAAAGATTATACCGCAGACACAAAACAATTTCCAGTCTTCCTCCGCAACTTACGCGTAAGTAATGTACTAATGTTATTCATGGTCATTACTGCATATGTTTCTGCTGACAGAAGACACAAGATTTCATTCTTTTAAATAGGCAAGGCGCAAACTGGATTGTGATCACGAGCAAGGGTTGGTTGCGCTTTTCAAGCACTCGTTGATGAAGTATCGTTCCTACATGAGGCAAGCGCACTTCGATGGCAAGCCTCGGAACGAATTTTCTGTAAATTCTCTGGTGCTACATTTATCCGACGGTGACTGGAATCATCTTGTTACACATTGGTCTCGGCTGTAGTGTAAGGTACTATCTATGATATCACATCACAATTTGAACTACATTTCTGCATTTGCCTTAATGTCTCACTTGTACGAAAACTGTTAGCAGAAGAACATTTGTTCTCAAGGGACCACAGAATCTCGCAACTATACTGCACACTGCATTGCTCTTGTCAGTACCTCTTGCCCTGTATGACCATACTTACTTTCATAGCTGTTTGATTATGTAGCATCACTGCACATGTTAGCCTCATAATCGTCCATTTGGTGGACATTAATTATAAGATCCGTATGGACTCTTACATACATTTAGAATCAACCCAATGCTTTTGAAGAGGTTTAGCTCTGCAGTCCTCTTGTAAGGACTGAACATGGTCTATCACTATACTTACATTAACAGCTACTCCCTCCGTCCCATAATATAAGAACATTTTGTACAGTACACCAGTGTTCAAAACACTCTTGTATTATGGGAAGAGGGATTGGTTCATTTTGTAGCATTATGCATCTTATCTCCCTCGCCCACCATTTATAAAAAAGATCAGATCTATATTTAATCTTACCAACAAGTAGAATACACAGACAATGCCAGTGCAGAAGTGTAGCCCATTGCTCTTGTCAGTACATTTTGTCCTGTAACGCTTGTACTTCCAGGGATTGGTAGTTGATTATGTAGCATCAATCTGTCTTATCTTCATTATCCTCTATCCCTTCCAGTATTATCATATCTATAATTACTCTCTACAAAATGTAGAGTACACGCAATGCTTATGAAGAAGATTCTATGCTGAAATTCTTGAGTTATCCTTCCCTTGTCATGGAGAAGGGCATTATAAATCCGGTGTTAACTGTTAATGTAAGTCAGTCCTTCTAAAGCGTTTATCCTCCACTGCTGTTTGATTTGCTCATACTCCCTATCGTTTACTTCTGTTTAGTTTGTTGTTTCTACCAAAATGCATGTTCGTAAGAACCGTAAGTTCTAAGTTTTACTTGTAAAACCAAATTCCTTATTTATACCATGCACATTACTTAATACTCCCTATATGTATGCTTGTTTTTGTGGATCTATAATCCAGTGTGTGGTGAAGCAGCCCACGTTTGCACCTTGTCATCTCCTGTTTTATCTTACTGATGTGGCTGATGATATGAACAACATGCCATGCACATTATCCAAAATAGATACAATGATTTTCTTTTCCCTTCATCTATGCTTGTTATGTTGACATGGTAATCCAGTAGTGTGGTGAAGCTCCCCACATTATGAACAATGCCAAATTATGCTATTGATATTTTGAACATACTCTTTATTTTCTAATTTGAAATTGGATAGAATTGACAGAACAGTTATCATCTTTGTTTATACACGTGCAAAACCTGTCATCTCTCTGCTTTGTTTCAGGGTGATATGCCTGATGGCATGCACAAGTCTGCTGAAGGCTGTGAGACAAACCCAACATATATTGCAGCAAAGAAGGCAAAACATCTTGAAGATAGCGAGGCAACCCTAAAGTCTTGTCTTGATGCAGTGTTCAAGTTACTTGAGACTAACAGTCAAACAAGCTCACAGAATTCTTTGTTTGAATTATTTCGACTTCTTCAGTCCCAAGTTCTAGCAGAAAGGCAATCTGCAACTCAACTTCGACCCTAAGGCCTATCTCTAAGAAAGATTGCGGAGAACACCAATGAGAACCTCATCGCTAAACAGCTACACCTAGAAGCTATGACCGACATGCTAGGCCGGTCTCACAGCCTTGCTCAGCAGCTTGCGCAGCAGTTCCCCCGCAAGGCTAACCTTTCTTGAACTATCTTGGAAGTGGTCTCGGTTCAGTATTATTGTGTTATGCTGCAACGGTGCCCAATTTTTGTAATCTGCTTCTTCGTTGCGCTTTATGATCACTGGTGGCGAACTTTGATGCCCAGTGGATGTAATATACCTTAAATCCTTTATTGTGTAGTGTGGGTTTATTCTTAGTTACTATGCCGCAATTTCTTTATTGTATAGAGTAGGTTTGTTCTTAATTCCTACTAGTTACGCAGCAGCCCGAAATGAATCCCGGCCCATGATTGTGCGAATCAAATCACAGGCTTTTAACAGGCCAAAATTGTCTGGGTCCTTGTTTGGCCCAATCAGATATCGGCTGCGAGCAGGCCGGATGCAAACCGGGCCGTAGTTAGGCCCAACTATATGACGGGCTTTTAACAGGCCGAAATTAATATAGGGCCGAAATGTTAAACAAGCCCTTAACAGGCCAAAACTAATATCACGCCGAATTACTAAGTGGGCCTTTAGCAAGTGGGCCCAAAAGCATAGTGTCCAGTTGACGGGCCGAATCTGATATGGGCCATAATTGAGCCCAAAGCCTCTTAAAGGGTCGGACCTGATCTGGGCCGTAATTTGGCCCAGAACGTGGTAGGCTTTTAACGGGCCGGATCTCATATGGGCCACTATTAGGCCCGGAGCATGGCAGGCCATTAATGGACCGGATCAAATATCGGCCGGCATTTGGCCCAAAACATGGCAGCCAGTTAATGGGCCGGCCTACTAGGGTCCTCAAAATCTTGTGGGCCTACAGCTGGGCCGGCCCACTAATGTCGGCGAAATCTCATGGGCCTTTAGCTGGGCCGGCCCATTATGACCCGCAAGAATCTTGTGGGGCTTTACCTAGGCCGGCCCATTATGGCACACAAAAATCTTGTGGGCCTTTACCTGGGCCGGCCCATTATGGCCCACAAAATCTTGTGGGCCTTTAGCTGGGCCAGCCCATTATGGTCCGCAAAATCTCATGGGCCTTTAGTTGGGCCGGCCCATTATGGTCCGCAAAATCTTGTGGGCCTTTAGTTGGGCCGGCCCATGTTGGGCCGTGCCACGTGTTGACGTATCATAGGCACCTTATGTCCAGTGAGTGGATGACATCTGTCCCGACGATGAGCTGACACGTGTTTCTTCTAGCCAATAATGATTTTACACGTGGAAAATCCCCATTGGTCGGGGCTGTTAACGGGTTATCAGATCCAAAACCCGACCCGATAGCTTAACGGTATTCCGTTACGGTGGATGCCACGTGTCGGTCACCCTTGACGAAAGCACTTCTGTGACGCGCGATTTATCATTATGGAAGTGGACACTTCCGTGATGATAATTTTGGTAATGTCATGGAACACTTCTACGACAGCACAGGTATGACTATCTTGATTCTGTCATAAATTTGTCATGGATGTACATGCATGACAAAAAAAGCGACCTACTGTGACAAACACGTATCATCACGGAAGTGTATTTTTTCGTAGTGTCTCCTGAAAAAAACTATGCAAACTCCCTAGGTAAAATAAAACCAAAGGCATAGACAAAAACAATTTCTTCCTTATCAACTGAAGCTCGATGGAAAAGCAACTTCTGATTTAATTAATCAGAGTGCTCTTTCTCATCTAGCTGGAGAATCTCTTCCCCTAAAAAAACTATGCAAACTCCCTAAGTAAAATAAAACCAAAGGCATAGACAGAAACAATTTCTTCCCTGTCAACTAAAGCTCGATGGAAAAAGCAACTTCTGATCTAATTAATCGGAGTGCTCTTTCTTATCTAGCCGAAGAATCTATTGCCCTGAAAAAAGAATTGTATGAACTCCCTAAGCGAAAGAAAACCAAAGGCACATATAGAAACAATTTCCTCCTTGACAATTGAAGCTCCACAGAAAATGGTACCTTCGACCAATCAATTATTGCCCAGTGCCTTCGAAGAACTATTGCTGCCTTAGGCCCTCAACTTTGTCCACCTGCTGGTTTCTTCTATGGCTTGGGAGCATGCATTCTTCTACAAATTAGTCCCATAGGAACAAAAAAATGGATCCCAAGACTTAGTAGGCACAAGTGATCTTTGAGAAAATAAATGGGTTCCACAAGCTCAAAAGAGGCATAAATGTACGAAAACAATCAGAAACCATATATGGTCAACAAAGGGCATTCAAGTATCCATGATCTCATGAAAACAGAATCCATGATCTCGGGCAAAAGCAAATACAGTCAGCTGCTAGATCCATGAATAGCTCATTATCAGTAAAGAATTAAGGAGTCAGCATGAACTACCTAAAGCAGGGTAGACCAAAAAGAATGCCAGATTAGAAGGATCAGTTTCCCCTAAACAATACATTGGGCGATAAGAAATGTATCATGCGCATGGAGTGAAAATATACTTAATGCAAACCTTTGAACTGAAAATCTACACGGATACACTTTTTAGGCAAATGTAGCGAAATACATGGGAGCTTTATATAAAGGTACCAAACCATAAGAAGCAACCAGTTGAATACCAACATAAACTAAATCTCATCACCCCTCGCGTGTAACTCTGGACATAACTGTAGCATTCTGTTTCTTAACAAAAATAGTGATTGCATGTAGGACTGCAAATGCTACACCCAGAAAAGAAAAGGTGAACTTCACAAATCTCGGCACGAAAATGTGAATTTAAATTCAATATAATAAAGAATGAGTCACCCAAAAGTGGATTTAAAAAGATTTGCATAGAAATGTCACGAGGATTACTTCCCAATCTTTAGAAACTGAAGCATGTATCATCATCAATTTACTTGCACAATTCAATTTTATATTTCATTGTCATTTGGACACATCTATGGAACACTAATTACTTATCTAAGGTTCATGTTTGCATAGATAAACCACAACTCCTAGAAGTGCAAGGCAGTAGAAATTCATCTGCAGAACACTGAAACCCAAAAGTAAAGAGTTGTGACCCAGTTGTTGTTTATCAACTGCTTTGTGATGATCTTCGCTTCTACAGGGAGGCCTTTCGGGAGTGATCGCTTTAGTGTTTTGACAGGATCTGGAGATGTACATAGTTTGGGGTCTCCCTCCTATCACTTTTGTGAGTGTATTTTAACTCTGTAAGCTGATTTCCTCATCCCATTGTATAGCCGTTCCCCCTTCTTAACTGAAAAAGCAGAGCTCCTACTGTTCACGGTCAAGAAAAAAGCTATATATATATATATATATATATATATATGGTGGAGCTAACGTATAATATATGTCTGGTTTGGTTTAGTTGCTAATTAAGTAAGGGCACTGTTCATGAATTAGTCCAAATCAGTTTTCGGCATACACAGATGGATCATTACTTAATAGCCAGGAATCAGGATTTCGCAAGTGCCCATCGACGGTGTGTGTGCTTATTTGGAAACAAACTTTGGGAAAGTGCAGCAGGCAGAAGAAGATATGGTTCTAGAATTCCTTCATGTTGGTACAGAATTGTCTAACTTTCTACACTGAATTCCCTTAAAATTCTAACAACTGCATCCAGCAGCAGCAGCCGCAACCATCCAAAATTCTCTTGAATACAACCTTGTGCAATCGCTAGTGTGTGGCTTAGATCAATACTAAAATACACGAGGCTCCAATTTCAACCAGAAAAATCTAATCAAAGGTAGAATATTAATGGGGAGGCAGAGGGGATGTAGCTTACGTGTGAGGAAGAGAGGAATTAGGAGATGGCGAAGATGCAGACAGCCGAGGGGATAAGGCACGCGAGGGGAACGGACGAAGGCCAACGAAGGCGACGATGGAACGTCGCTCACTTGCTCGACCCCGAGTGCCTGCAACCGTGAGGGAGGAGAGCTCGTCGATCGTCGACGCCTCCCCGCACCCGAGTCCCACCTCTACCGATGGTCGGCGAACCATCGGCAAGAAGCAGCAGGACCGCCTCCGTGCCTCACCACTCTCTTCTCTCTCCCCCAGCCTCCCATCTGCTTCCTCTCGTCCCCCCTTTTCTTTTTGCTCGCCTCTCTTCTCTTGCAGTTACCCGATGCCATGGCGCCCCGGACAGCCGTCGTGCTCCAAGATCCGGCCACCTTCGTTTCAAATTTGCCACCTGCGCGCCATTCCCCACCGGATCCGTTGAGATCCGACAGTTCCTTTTTGGCGGCGGTGGAAGGCCGAGGGTCGCCGGCAGAGGAAGGCTGCGGGTGTGGGGGCACGTGGATTAGGGTAGGCGCGCCGGCGGGGTGGGCGACGGCCAGCGGTGCGCTGTGGCGGCGGCCGGCAGCGCGCGGTGAGGCCAGATGGGGCGTGGAAGAAGGCGGCGGCACGCTGTAGGTGTCGGGGGAGGCAGGATCATGCGGATGTTTTTTTCTTTATCTCACACGCACCGGTTCGGGTTTACTAACATGAGGATTGCGGGTTGATAAAATATAGGGTCTTTTCGCAAAACAACCACAACGGACGACTAGAAGAAATAACTGGTTTATTAGTAGGTAAAGATTCATATACCCGAAAACATCCAGGAGCACCACGAAACCCTAATTCCACCGCCGCAACCTTCTATACCCAAGAGATCCCATCTTGGGGCCTTTTCCGGAGCTCCGCCGGAGGGGGCATTGATCATGGAGGGCCTCTACATCAACTCCATGGCCCCTCCGATGATGTGTGAGTAGTTTACCTCAGACATTCGGGTTCATATTATTAGCTAAATGGCTTCTTCTCTCTCTTTGGATCTTGATGACCCACAAGTATAGGGGATCTATCGTAGTCCTTTCGATAAGTAAGAGTGTCGAACCCAACGAGGAGCAGAAGGAAATGATAGACGGTTTTCAGCAAGGTATTCTCTGCAAGTACTGAAATAAGTGGTAACAGATAGTTTTGTGATGAGATAATTTGTAACGAGCAACAAGTAACAAAAGTAAATAAAGTGCAGCAAGGTGGCCCAATCCTTTTTGTAGCAAAGGACAAGCCTGGACAAACTCTTATATAAGGAAAAGCACTCCCGAGGACACATGGGAATATCGTCAAGCTAGTTTTCATCACGTTCATATGATTCGCGTTCGGTACTTTGATAATTTGACATGTGGGTGGACCGGTGCTTGGGTGATGTTCTTACTTGAACAAGCATCTCACTTATGATTAACCTCTATTGCAAGCATCCGCAACTACAACAAAAGTATTAAGGTAAACCTAACCATAGCATGAAACATATGGATCCAAATCATCCCCTTACGAAGCAACGCATAAACTAGGGTTTAAGCTTCTGTCACTCTAGCAACCCATCATCTACTTATTACTTCCCAATGCCTTCCTATAGGCCCAAATAATGGTGAAGTGTTATGTAGTCGACGTTCACATAACACCACTAGAGGCTAGACAACATACATCTTATCAAAATATCGAACGAATACCAAATTCACATGACTACTAATAGCAAGACTTCTCCCTTGTCCTCAGGAACAAACGTAACTACTCACAAAGCATATTCATGTTCATAATCAGAGGTGTAATAATATGCATAAAGGATCTGAACATATGATCTTCCACCAACTAAACCAACTAGCATCAACTACAAGGAGTAATTAACACTACTAGCAACCTACTAGCACCAATCCCGGACTTGGAGACAAGAATTGGATACAAGTGATGAACTAGGGTTTTGAGATGAGATGTGCTGATGAAGATGTTGATGGAGATTGCCCTATCCCGATGAGAGGGGCGTTGGTGATGACGATGGCGATGATTTCCCCCTCTAGGAGGGAAGTTTCCCCAGCAGAACAGCTCTGCCGGAGCTCTAGATTGGATCCGCCAAGGTTCCGCCTCGTGGCGGTGGAGTTTCGTCCCGAAAGGTTGCTTGCTATTTTTTTCTCGACGAAAGACTTCATATAGGAGAAGATGGTCATCGGAGAGCCACCAGGGGGCCCACGAGGTCGGGGGCGCGCCCTAAGGGGGGGGGCGCCCCCACCCTCGTGAGAAGGGTGTGGGCCCCCTGGTCTTCATCTTTGGCGAGGATTTTTTATTATTTATTATAAGGTATTCCATGGAGTTTCAGGACTTGGAGTTGTGCAGAATAGGTCTCTAATATTTGCTCCTTTTCCAGCCCAGAATTCCAGCTACCGGCATTCTCCCTCCTTATGTATACCTTGTAAAATAAGAGAGAATAGCCATAAGTATTGTGACATAATGTGAAATAACAGCCCATAATGCAATAAATATCGATATAAAAGCATGATGCAAAATGGACGTATCAACTCCCCCAAGCTTAGACCTCGCTTGTCCTCAAGCGAAAGCCGATAACAATAAATATGTCCCCATATTTAGAGGTAGAGGCGTCAATAAAAATAAAATACGGACATGAGGGCATCATGATTATTCTCATAACAGCAACATACATAGATATTGTCATACGATTACTTATGTTCAAGTGATGATTTATTCACAATGCAAAAGTATGAATCAGAAACCTTATTGAGAACCAACAAACTGTAACCTCAGTCATTGAAGCAATTGCAATTTATCATAACATCAGAAAGAGTCTATGTCCAAGCTCAAAAGCAAGTCCACATACTCAACTATCATCTAGTCCTTCATAATTACTAACACTCGCGCAATACTTGTGGTTACGGAGTTTTAATCGGACACAGAGAAAGATAGGGGCTTATAGTTTCGCCCCACAACCTTTTACCTCGAGGGTAATGTCAACAATAATAACTCATGCCCCCCTACATCCAGTTAGATATATATATATATATATCAGGTTCTTTCCAACATGTTGGGCTTGCCAAAGGAAAAAGTAAAAAGGGAGTGGTGAAGATCACCATGACAGTTGCATAAGGTAGAAGATAATAATAACAGATAGGCCCTTCGCAGAGGGAAGCAGAGGTTGCCATGCGATTTTATGGTTGGATGCACAAAATCTTAATGCGAAAGAACGTCACTTTATATTGTCCCTTTTGATATGAACCTTTATTATGCAGTCCGTTGCTTTTATTACTTCCACATCACAAGATCGTATAAAGCTTATTTCTCCCACACTAATCATACATATTTAGAGCAATTTTTATTGCTTTGCACCGATGACAACTTACTTGAAGGATTTTACTCAATCCATAGGTAGATATGGTGGACTCTCATGGCAAAACTGGTTTAAGGATATTTGGAAGCACAAGTAGTATCTCTACTTGGTGCAAAGAATTTGGCTAGCATGAGGGGGAAAGGCAAGATAAACATGTTGGATGATCCATGACAACATACTTTATCTCAGATATAAGAAAACATAACCCATTACGTTGTCTTCCTTGTCCAACATCAACTCTTTAGCATGTCATATTTTGATGAGTGCTCCCAATCATAAAAGATGTCAATAATAGTATATTTATATGTGAAGCCTCTCTTTCCTTATTACCTCCTATTAA
Organism: Triticum urartu; assembly: GCF_003073215.2. Classification (NCBI taxonomy): domain Eukaryota; kingdom Viridiplantae; phylum Streptophyta; class Magnoliopsida; order Poales; family Poaceae; genus Triticum; species Triticum urartu. The sequence continues at coordinate 53,128,058 of NC_053022.1, forward strand.
TTGCAACGATGACCAAAGCTATGTCTGCCAACTCCCAACAACTTTTAATCATCACACTCTTTCTATGTGAAGTCATTACTATCAATAAGATCAATATGAACTTTTGTTTCTTTTTATTCTTTTTCTCTTTTCTTTTATTCACCCAAGATCATAGCAAAAAAATCAAGCCCTTGACTCAACACTAATCTTTATTATATAGCTCACGAACTCGATTACATAGAAGGATAATAAAGCAAAACTCACAACTAGATCATGCCATAAACTTTATTCTACTAGATCAAAATACTACTAATAGGATCGAACTAAGGAAAATGGTAAAGATAGGAGTTATGATTGTGATACAATACCGGGGCACTCCCCCAAGCTTGGCAGTTGCCAAGTGGAGTGCCCATAGCAGATACACAATTCTTCTTTGTTGGAGGAGATGGTGGTGATGGATAGTCGCACATCGAGCCTAAGAGGTCCTCTAGCTTGCGAATAATGCCCTTGAGTGCTAAGATATGCTCCTTCAACAAAATATTTTCACTTGTGAGATACTTGTTTTGAATACGAGTTAACTCAATCATCTAGAAAGCTTCGATCTCAGTTGGGGTAAGAAGGTTGTGATCAAGTTGAAGGATGTCTTCTGTTGCCAGAGCTTGGTTCTCCGTGGCCTTCTTGATCGTTCATCCTTGTTGATCTCCATCGTTTCTTCCCTCTTCAGCTCTATCTTCATTAGCCAGGCATCTTTGTCATCGTTGTTGGAGGAGGGGGACGACATGATGCCTGGCCTTGACAGCCCTGACAGAGAACAGTCCAAAACAAGAACAGAGGATATTTGCGTGATACGGGAGTCAAAACCTTCGGGAGAATATATAATGAATTTTTACCGACCAAAATACGTATCGTGCAAGAAAACGGAGTTCCGAAGGCACACGAGGTGCTCACGAGGTAGGGGCGCGCCCTCCACCCTCGTGGGGCCCTCGTGTTCTTCCCGGACAGCTACTTAATTTTCTATTTTTCTAAATATTCCAAAACGGAGAAATATTGCCTTAAAAATTGTTTTGGAGTCGGTTTACTTACCGTACCACATACCTATTCCTTTTCGGAGTCTGAAACGTTCTGGAAAGTGTCCCTTATGTATTCCTCCGGTGTTACGGTTTCAATAATATTGGTTTCAATATTTATGGGATTACCTGAGATATAATGTTTAATTCTTTGACCGTTTACCACCTTCGGATTTGTGCCTTCAAAGATGTTGATTTTTATGGCACCGGAACGATAGACCTCCTCGATAACATAGGGGCCTTCCCATTTAGAGAGAAGTTTCCCTGCAAAAAACTTAAACGAGAGTTGTATAGAAATACATAATCACCTACATTAAACTCACACTTTTGTATCCTTTTGTCATGCCATCTTTTAACCTTTTCTTTAAACAACTTAGCATTTTCATAAGCTTGGGTTCTCCATTCATCAAGAGAGCTAATATAAAATAACCTCTATTCACCGGCAAGTTTGAAATCATAGTTGAGCTCTTTAATAGCCCAATAGGCCTTATGTTCTAGTTCGAGAGGTAAGTGACATGCTTTTCCATATACCATTTTATACGGAGACATACCCATAGGATTTTTATATGCAGTTCTATAGGCCCATAATGGATCATCAAGTTTCTTGGACCAATTCTTTCTAGACCTATTGACAGTCTTTTGCAAAATTAATTTGAGTTCTCTATTACTCAATTCTACTTGACCACTAGACTGTGGGTGATACGGAGATGCAATTCTATGATTGACGTCATATTTAGCAAGCATTTTACGGAAAGCACCATGAATAAAATGTGAACCACCATCAGTCATTAAATATCTAGGGACTCCAAACCTCGGAAAAATAACTTCTTTAAGCATTTTAATAGAAGTGTTATGATCAGCACTACTAGTTGGAATAGCTTCTACCCACTTAGTAACGTAATCAACAGCAACTAAAATATGTGTATATCCATCAGAGGCAGGAAAAGGTCCCATATAATCAAAGCCCCAAACATCAAACGGTTCAATAACAAGTGAATAATTCATAGGCATTTCTTGATTTCTACTAATATTACCAATTCTTTGACATTCATCGCAAGATAGGACAAACTTACGGGCATCCTTGAAGAGAGTAGGCCAATAAAAATCGGATTGCAATACCTTATGTGCAGTTCTATCTCCCGCGTGGTGTCATCCATACGTTTCAGAGTGGCACTTGCGTAGGATCTGTTCCTGTTCATGCTCAGGTACACAACATCTAATAACACCATCTACTCCTTCTTTATAAAGATGTGGGTCATCCCAAAAGTAATATCTCAAATCATAGAAGAACTTTTTCTTTTGTTGGTATGTGAAGCTAGGTGGTATGAATTTAGCAACAATGTAATTAGCATAATCAGCATACCAAGGGGTACTTTGAGAAGTACTTATGACATTTAATTGTTCATCAGGAAAGCTATCATCAATAGGTAGTGGGTCATCAAGAACATTCTCTAACCTAGATAAGTTGTCTGCAACGGGGTTCTCGGCTCCTTTTCTATCAACAATATGCAAATCAAATTCTTGTAGCAAGAGAACCCATCTAATAAGTCTAGGTTTAGCCTCTTTCTTCTCCATAAGATATTTAATAGCAGCATGATCAGTGTGGATAGTTACTTTAGAATCAACAATGTAAGGTCTGAACTTATCACAAGCAAATACAACTGCTAAAAGTTCTTTTTCAGTAGTAGCATAATTTCTTTGAGCATTGTCTAGGGTCTTACTAGCATAATGGATAACATTTAATTTCTTATCAAATCTTTGCCCTAAAACAGCACCTATAGCATAATCGCTAGCATCACACATAATTTCAAAGGGTAAATTCCTATCAGGTAGCTGAACAATAGGTGCAGAGACTAATGTTTTCTTAAGTATTTCAAATGCTTCTACACAATCATCATCAAAGACAAATGGTATATCTTTTTGTAATAAATTAGTCAGAGGCTGAGAAATTTTTGAGAAGTCCTTAATGAACCTCCTATAAAATCCAGCGTGACCAAGGAAACTTCTTATACCTTTGATGTCCTTGGGACATGGCATCTTTTCAATAGCATCAACCTTGGCTTTATCAACTTCAATACCTCTTTTAGAAACTTTATGCCCCAAGACAATACCTTCATTAACCATAAAGTGGCACTTTTCCCAATTCAAGACAAGATTAGTTTCTTCACATCTCTGCATAACTTGATCAAGATTGCTCAAGTAGTCATCAAAAGAAGATCCATAGACGGAAAAGTCATCCATGAAAACCTCACAAATCTTTTCACAAAAGTCAGAGAATATAGCCATCATTCATCTTTGAAAGGTAGCAGGTGCATTACATAAACCAAAAGGCATACGTCTATAAGCAAAAGTACCAAAAGGGCATGTAAAAGTAGTCTTTGATTGATATTTAGCCGACACAGGTATTTGAGAGAAACCAGGATAACCATCTAGAAAGCAGTAATGTGTATGTTTGCATAATCTTTCTATCATTTGATCGTTAAAAGGTAAGGGGTAATGATCTTTCTTAGTAGCCTTATTTAATTTGCGGAAATCAATTACCATCCTATAACCTGTAATAATTCTTTGTGGAATCAATTCATCTTTATCATTAGGAACAACAGTAATACATCCCTTCTTAGGGACACAATGAACATGACTTACCCACTGACTATCAGCAACGGGATAAATTATACCTGCCTCCAGAAGCTTTAGTATTTCTTTTCTTACCACTTCTTTCATTTTAGGATTCAGACGCCGTTGAGGATCGCAAACTGGTTTGGCATCTGCTTCCAAATTTATTTTATGTTGACATAGAGTGGGACTAATGCCCTTAAGATCATCAAGAGTATATCCAATAGCAGCATGGTGCTTCTTCAGAGTTTTCAATAATCTTTCTTCCTCATGCTCTGAAAGGTTAGCACTAATAATAACAGGACACTACTAGGGAAAACCCTAGCAGTAGCGCTGGTTTTGTGCTCACTGGTAGCGCGGGTGCGCGCTACTAATAAGGCGCTACAGCTATTGCTTAGCAGTAACGCGTGCCCGCATGCGCTACTGCTAGGACAAGTAGCTGCAGCATTTGTTCACTCCCACGCTACTGCTAATGTAACTACTGGCAGCATGTTTTCTCTCCATCGCTACTAGTATTATTTTTTATTTTTTTTATTTTTAGTGTATTCATGTGCCATCGTACAAATATTGGTACAATACCAGTTATGAGGTTTACATCATTATGTCCATAACAGTGTGTCTAATGAAGGTGGATTAGGTTCAAGTGGAGGCAATATGTGGTGCATGTCAAAAGTATACTACTAATCCAAACTTGATCCAGTTTGGACTAGTAGTACTTTCGATGTGCACCACATGTTGCCTCCACTTGAATCTAATCCACCAGCACAAGCTATTTAATCATCATCATAGTCATTACCACCAACAGTATTTATTTAATCACCACTAACACTAGCTAATAATAATCATCATAGTCATTACCACCAACACTAGCTATTTTATCATCATAGTAATAGTGTAGCACATCATCATCCTCAAACTCATTTCTAGCTAGCTAATCACTCCTGCTGCCTTCTCTTAGGTAAAATAACATAAAACATGTGTAGCTCTCCTCCTTGATCAAGTTGGAGCATGCAGATGAACCTGTCTCCTAATCATGGGTAGCACATCTGTTTGCTGCTCCCTAGTACTTCTCTGCGCTTCTCCATCACACATTTGGTCCAGTCTTGCACTATTAAGCATCCATCGCTAATCTTGAATGCACTAAAGTAATCTGTAGGATATCTTGGCCGTAAGCTAATAATACTCATGGTACCTTTAGTCTCGATCCCATAAGGCACAACATTCATCGGGAGTCCCTGTTGAAGAACATCGTATGGTAACATACTTAGCAATGAAGTTTAGCTTCAAAAATAATGTATGGAAAAGATGCACTGAGGACAAATAGTAAAAATCTTACCATCCTTCCTAAATAGATGTGACCGTAGTTCATTACGAAAACTATTGGTCGCACGTTTTCAGTACTAACATTTCTAAGTGCAGGAAGAAAATTTGTCTTGACAGTATCAAGATCCTCAAGCCATGAAACATAATGACTTAGCTCCTCGCAATTTAGTTCAGCCCCGGGACAGTAGTAGGTCCTGTCTACCAAGCGCTGGACATGTTTGCTTGCACCGAAATAAGCTGACAATACAAATTAGTTGTCAACTATTTTTGAATAAACAATATCAAAGACATAAATATGGTTGAGAAACTTACATAATGGTATAACTGGAGGCGTCTGCACATCGACCCAGATGTCGGTATTACCTTCAATATCATCTTCCGGACGAATATCAAAGGTGATAACCATATCAGGCTCAAATGCATAAGTTTTGCATAGTACTCGCCATGCTTTCCATCCAAAATAGGTGTAGTCGTCTGAATTGTATAATTTTGCGTGGAAAATATAAACATGCTCGGTCTTCAAGTAAACTTTCTTTTCCTCCATAGTACGACTGAAACCTATCTTATCCAATACAAAAACTCTTGCATGGCAGGGGATATGCTAGTAGAATAGTAAAAAAATACTTGTCATGCTTAATGTCATGCTTAAATTATAAGTCGAAGCAAATGAAGCAAATGTCATGCTTAATTACAAAAAAAGACTTGTCGTTGTGACTTACTGTATCCACTTCGAAGTTCTCGTCTAGCTTGATGCTGAAGCGCCTATCATCATCTAGGAAGATTCTGTCGCACAGGCCGCGCTCGTCTTTGCAGTATTTGCAAATACCAAAATCCTTTTCGTCGTCAGGCATTTCCTATGTTCATAGTTAAAACATTAATTGAAAATCGATCGAAGACAACTACCAGGATACTCAACACACAAATCCGGGGCACTCGATATTTCCTACATATTCTGGCACAAGTCATGCCAAAATTCACAGAAAAATACGGCATGACCTTTCCTAAAATAGGACATATCGAGCGCTTGAAATTTGCCGGAACGGAAATGAATCAACACTCCGGCAAAACATAGGCCACTCGGAGGTGTAACTTGCAAACATGACCGGCCACTTGGGCAAGCACATATCCTATTTGAGCAACACAAGATATACATTTCAAAATATCATATAGGACTAAAATTAGCATGCATTCAATAAGCAAAAGTAAATCATCTCATGTGTCCATACATCGTCGAATATTATCACTAATACATCCCGAATAGTGTCATACATATAACATCACTAATACAACTAAAACCCTAGCACACGACGGGTATCGGCGCGGGCGGTGGACACCCACGGTGAAGGAACCATCACGGGATCATAGCTCCAGTGAGATCCCTGGAGAACCTGGCAGGTATTGGAGAACCTGTGCTCCAATGCAAACAAGTAGCGACGGACGTGCGCGTCCTCCTCACTGACACGGTGACGCACCACCTCCGCGGGGTCCTCGAGCCTCTGGACCGTCACTGGCCCACGCGACCGCCACCAAAAAAGGTTCGGGTCAACGACAGGCTGGCTCCTCACCAACCTGCGCCCCCCGGTAGGTCGCGCCTCCCAGTACCACCCCGGCGGAGCCCAGTCCCGGACATGGCCCATCTGGTCAAGCAGGTGTCGTCCTCCGCTGACTCGACGACGAGGATGCGGGATAGGCATCGTCCACGTCGATGCGGGAAAAATTGCTTTAACTAAAAAAATAGCAACAGGTTCTTACTAACTAGTTCTATTAATTCAACTAGTTCTTATTAAAAGTAAACTTACTATAAATAAAAATAAACTAGTACCTAATTAGTACCTAGTTCTTACTAACTAATTAGTACCTAGGAACTACTGCCCTAATTACCATCTAATTTGATGAAGCTAAGGGTGGAAAGTGGTAGAGGATATTCCAATTTTCCAACTATAAAGTGAAATAAGTGGTCAAATTTTACTCGTTTTATGATTCATCTTACTAATTTGATTCGTTTCCACCCTTACATGAACCCTAACTCATTTGAGCCGCATCCGCATCCGATTCATTTCCACCCTTACATGAACCCTAACTAATTTGATGCAACTAAAATATAAAGAAACCCTAGGCAGAGGTACGGGAGAGGGAGGAGCAGGCGTGCTCACCTCGGGTGCCTGTGACGAGGGAGGGGCAGGCGGCGTCGAGGTCGGGGCTCGGGCGCGCGGCGGCCGATGGGCGACAGCGGCGGCGAGAGTGGAGAGCTGGAGTTGGGGGAAGTGGTCGTGGGGAAGGACGAACCCCGTGGTTAAGTCAGAAGTAGCAGTAGCGCGTTCCATAAAGCGCGATACTGCTACGTTAGCTACAGTGCGTTCTGGGATACACGCTACTGCTACTCCTTTCTATTTTTTCCCCTTTTTCATTTAGTTTTCTTCACATTTTATTTTTTTCGTTTCACCTTATTCTATTTCTTTCATTTTCAATTACCTTTCTATTTGCTTTCCATTTAATTTTATATCCTTTAGCAGTAGCGAGTTTAGATTAAAATGCACTACTACAAAGAAAGTAGCGGTAGCGCGGTTCAATATAGGTCGCTACTACTATGTGTAGCCTATCGGCTAAGCCATGGGAATTTTAGTAGTAACGTGTTTAGAACGAGATGCTCTACTGCTAAAACTTTATCTGCAGCGCGGTTTGCACAGGCGTGCTACTGCTACTTAGCACCAGCGTTCTTTTTTGACCCACGCTACTGCTAAAGTTATGTGTATAAGGTTTTCCCTAGTAGTGGGATATATCTTATTTTCATCAAGATAAGCATATTTAAGATTACCAGGCAACGGTTTAAGCTCAAACACGGGATCACCCTTAGGTGGAGGGGGATCCCCTAGGATTTCAACAGGCAAATTATGTTTCAGCATAGGTTCCTGTTTAAAGAATACCTCATCTATTTCCCTTCTTTCATTCATAAACATATCATTCTCATGGTCTAGCAAATATTGTTATAAAGGATCACTAGGAGGTACGGCAATAGAAGCAAGACCAATAATTTCATCCTTACTAGGCAATTCTTCTTCGCGGTGTTGTTTACTAAATTTAGAGAAATTAAATTCATGAGTCATATCATCTAAGCCGACAGTAACAACATCCCTTGTGCAATCTATGGTAGCATTAACAATATTTAAGAAGGGTCCACCAAATATAATGGGACAAAAGCTATCTTGTGGGGAACCAAGAACAAGAAAATCAGCAGGATATTTAGTTTTCCCACACAAGACTTCAACATCTCTAACAATTCCCATTGGTGAAATAGTATCTCAATTAGCAAGTTTAATAGTAACATCAATTTCTTCTAACTCAACAGGTGCAATGTCATGCATAATTTCTTTGTATAAGTCAATAGGTATTGCACTAGCACTAGCACCCATATCACATAAGCCATGATAACAATGATCTCCTATTTTAACAGAAATAACAGGCACGCCTACCACAGGTCTATGTTTATCTTTAGCACAAGGTTTAGCAATTCTAGCAGTTTCATCGCAGAACTGAATAACGTGCCCATCAATATTATCAGACAAGAGATCTTTAACAATAGCAATATTAGGTTCTACTTTAACTTGCTCAGGAGGTGTATATATTTTAATATTTCTTTTACGAACCACAGTTGAAGCTTTAGCAAGATCCTTTATCCTAACAGGGAAAGGTGGTTTCTCAACATAAGAAGTAGGAACAATAGGACCATCATAAGTAATAGTCTTTTCTTCAACTTTAATAGGTGCAGCTACTTTTACTTCTATGGGAGGATGATATTTAAACCACTTCTCCTTAGGGAGATCAACATAAGTAGCAAAAGATTCACAGAAAGAAGCTACTATCTCAGAATCAAGTCCATATTTAGTGCTAAACTTACGGAAAATATCGGTATCCATAAAAGATTTAACACAATCAAACTTAAGGTGTCATTCCTGACTCCTTACCTTTGTCGAGATCCCAATCTTCAGAGTTGCGTTTAATTCTATCCAATAAATCCCATCTAAATCCAATAGTCTTCATCATAAAAGAGCCAGCACAAGAAGTATCGAGCATGGTGTGATTATTTTCAGAAAGCCGAGCATAAATTTTTTGAAGAATTGTTGCTCTTGGGAGGTCATGATTAGGGCATGAATATAACATTGATTTAAGCCTCCCCCAAGCTTGAGCGATGCTTTCTCCTTTGCAAGGCCAAAAATTATATATATAATTGCGATCATGATGAACAAGATGCGTAGGGTAATACTTTTGATGAAATTCCAATTTCAATCTTCTATAGTTCCATGATCTCGTATCATCACATAGCCTATACCATACCAATGCGTCGCCCTTCAAAGATAAAGGGAATACCTTGTTCTTAGCAACATCATCGGGTATACCTGCAAGCTTAAATAATCCACATATATTAGGTGTTCATCAGGATGCTTTGTTCCATCTCCTATAAAAGGATTAGCTAGCAGTTTCTCTATCATACATGAAGGGTACTCATAAGGAATTTCATTTTCAATAGGTTCAGTAGGTTGAGGAGCAACTCTTTGCTCTACTGGTCGGGGTGAAGATACCCCGAACAAGCCCCTCAAAGGACTACTTTCCATAGTAACAAGTGACAGTAAATTTCAGCACACTATATAAAATTTTCCTTACCAAATTCCACCTACCAAAGGCGCTTCACTCCCCGGCAACGGCGCTAGAAAAGAGTCTTGATGACCCACAAGTATAGGGGATCTATCGTAGTCCTTTCGATAAGTAAGAGTGTCGAACCCAACGAGGAGCAGAAGGAAATGATAAATGGTTTTCAGTAAGGTATTCTCTGCAAGTACTGAAATAAGTGGTAACAGATAGTTTTGTGATGAGATAATTTGTAACGAGCAACAAGTAACAAAAGTAAATAAAGTGCAGCAAGGTGTCCCAATCCTTTTTGTAGCAAAGGACAAGCCTGGACAAACTCTTATATAAGGAAAAGCGCTCCCGAGGCACATGGGAATATCGTCAAGCTAGTTTTCATCATGTTCATATGATTCGCGTTCGGTACTTTGATAATTTGACATGTGGGTGGACCGGTGCTTGGGTGCTGTTCCTACTTGAACAAGCATCCCACTTATGATTAACCTCTATTGCCATCATCTGCAACTACAACAAAAGTATTAAGGTAAACCTAACCATAGCATGAAACATATGGATCCAAATCAGCCCCTTACGAAGCAACGCATAAACTAGGGTTTAAGCTCCTGTCACTCTAGCAACCCATCATCTACTTATTACTTCCCAATGACTTCCTCTAGGGCCAAATAATGGTGAAGTGTTATGTAGTCGACGTTCACATAACACCACTACAGGCTAGACAACATACATCTTATCAAAATATCGAACGAATACCAAATTCACATGACAACTAATAGCAAGACTTCTCCCTTGTCCTCAGGAACAAATGTAACTACTCACAAAGCATATTCACGTTCATAATTAGAGGGGTAATAATATGCATAAAGGATCTGAACATATGATCTTCCACCAATTAAACCAACTAGCATCAACTACAAGGAGTAATTAACACTACTAGCAACCTACTAGCACCAATCCCGGACATGGAGACAAGAATTGGATACAAGAGATGAACTAGGGTTTTGAGATGAGATGGTGCTGATGAAGATGTTGATGGAGATTGCCCTCTCCCGATGAGAGGAGCGTTGGTGATGATGATGGCGATGATTTCCCCCTCCGGGAGGGAAGTTTCCCCAGCAGAACAGCTCTGCCGGAGCTCTAGATTGGATCCGCCAAGGTTCCGCCTTGTGGCGGCGGAGTTTCTTCCCGAAAAGTTGCTTGATTTTTTTTCTTGACGAAAGACTTCATATAGGAGAAGATGGTCATCGGAGAGCCACCAGGGGGCCCACGAGGTAGGGGGCGCGCCCTAAGGGGGGGCGCCCCCCACCCTCATGAGAAGGGTGTGGGCCCCCTAGTCTTCATCTTTGGCGAGGATTTTTCATTATTTATTATAAGGTATTCCGTGGAGTTTCAGGACTTTTGGAGTTGTGCAGAATAGGTCTCTAGTATTTGCTCTTTTTCCAGCCCAGAATTCCTGCTGTCGGCATTCTCCCTCCTTATGTAAACCTTGTAAAATAAGAGAGAATAGCCATAAGTATTGTGACATAATGTGAAATAACAGCCCATAATGCAATAAATATCGATATAAAAGTATGATGCAAAATGGACGTATCAGATCTGAATACAAAGTTCTCCTCGGTTCTCTTGGAGATCTATCCGATGTAATCTTCTTTTGCAGTGTGTTTGTCGAGATCCGATGAATTGCGGGTTTGTGATCAAGACTATCTATGAACAATATTTGAATCTTCTCTGAATTCTTTTATGTATGATTGGTTATCTTTGCAAGTCTCTTCGAATTATCAGTTTGGTTTGGCCTACTAGTTTGATCTTTCTTGCAATGGGAGAAGTGCTTAGCTTTAGGTTCAATCTTGCGGTGCTCGATACCAGTGACAGAAAGGGAAACGAAATGTATTGTATTGTTGCCATCGAGGATAAAAGGATGGGGTTTATATCCTATTGCATGAGTTTATCCCTCTACATCATGTCATCTTGCTTAAAGCGTTACTCTGTTCTTATGAACTTAATGCTCTAGATGCATGCTGGATAGCGGTCGATGTGTGGAGTAATAGTACTAGATGCAGGCAGGAGTCGGTCTACTTGTCACGGACGTGATGCCTATATACATGATCATACCTATATTCGCATAATTATTCGCTTTTCTATCAATTTCTCGGCAGTAATTTGTTCACCCACCATAATACTTATGCTATCTTGAGAGAAGCCACTAGTGAAACCAATGGCCCCCGGGTCTATTCTCCATCATATAAGTTTCCAATCTATTTTATTTTGTAATCTTTACTTTCAATCTATATCATAAAAATACCAAAAATATTTATCTTATTATCATTATCTATATCAGATCTCACTCTTGCAAGTGGCCGTGAAGGGATTGAAAACCCTTTTATCGCGTTGGTTGCGAGGTTCTTATTTGTTATTGTAGGTACGAGGTGACTCACGTGCAGTCTCCTACTGGATTGATACCTTCGTTCTCAAAAACTGAGGGAAATACTTACGCTGCTTTGTTGCATGACCCTTTCCTCTTCAAGGGAAAACCAACGCATGCTCAAGAGGTAGCAAGAAGGATTTCTGACGCTGCTGCCGGGGAGATCTACGCCAAATCAAGTCATACCAAGTACCCATCACAATTCTTATCCTTCGCATTACATTATTTGCCATTTGCCTTTCGTTTTCCTCTCCCCCACTTCACCCTTGCCGTTTTATTCGCCCTCTTTTCCTTTCGCCCTCTCATTCTGTTCGCTTTTTCTTCGCTTGTTTGCTTGTGTGTTGGATTGCTTGCTTGTCACGATGGCTCAAGATAATACTAAATTGTGTGACTTTGCCAATACCAACAATAATGATTTTATCAGCACTCCGATTGCTCCTCTTACCGATGCTGAATCTTGTGAAATTAATACTGCTTTGTTGAATCTTGTCATGAAAGATCCGTTTTCTAGCCTTCCTAGTGAAGATGCTGCTACCCATCGAAACAACTTTGTTGATTTGTGTGATATGCAAAAGAAGAAAGATGTGGATAATGATATTGTCAAACTTAAGCTATTTCCATTTTTGCTTAGAGATCGTGCTAAAGCTTGGTTTTCGTCTTTGCCTAGAAACAGTATTGATTCATGGAATAAGTGCAAAGATGCTTTTATCTCTAAGTATTTTCCTCCCGCTAAGATCATCTCTCTTAGAAACGATATTATGAATTTTAAGCGACTTGATCATGAGCATGTTGCACAATCTTGGGAGAGGATGAAATTGATGATACGTAATTGCCCTACACATGGATTGAATTTATGGATGATTATACAAAAAATTTATGCCGGATTGAATTTTGCTTCTAGAAATCTTTTAGATTCGGCCGCGGGAGGCACTTTTATGGAAATCACTTTAGGAAAAGCTACTAAACTCCTAGATAATATTATGGTTAATTATTCTCAATGGCACACTGAAAGGTCTACTAGTAAAAAGGTGCATGCAATTGAAGAGATTAATGGTTTGAGTGGAAAGATGGATGAACTTATGAAATTGATTGCTAATAAGAGTGCTCCTACTGATCCCAATGATATGCCTTTGTCTACTTTGATTGAGAATAATAATGAATCTATGGATGTGAATTTTGTTGGTAGGAACAATTTTGGTAACAACGCGTATAGAGGTAATTTTAATCCTAGGCCGTTTCCTAGTAATTCCTCTAATAATTATGGTAAATCCTACAACAATTCTTATGGAAATTATAATAAGATGCCCTCTGATTTTTAATCTATTATTAGAGAATTTATTGCTTCGCAAAAGAGTTTCAATGCTTTGATTGAAGAAAAATTGCTTAAGATTGATGAGTTGGATAGGAACGTGGATAGAATTTCTCTTGATGTTGATTATTTGAAACTTGGATCTATTCCTACTAAGCATGATATCAATTAGTCTCTCAAAGCTATGAGAATTTCCATTGATGAGTGCAAAGAAAGAACCACTAGGATGCGTGCTAAAAAAGATTGCTTCATAAAAGCTTGTTCTTCTAGTTTCCATGATGATAATGATGAAGATCTAAAAGTTATTGATGTTTACCATATTAAATCTTTGTTTTGCAATATGAATCTTGATAATGATGGGACTGGAGATGATTCAACTTTAGTTAGAAGGCGTCCCAAAAATTTGGAGTTTTTAGATCTTGATGCAAAAATTGTTAAAAGTGGGATTGAAGAGGTTAAAACTTTAAATAGCAACGAACCCACTATCTTGGATTTCAAGGAATTTAATTATGATAATTGTTTTTGATAGATTGTATTTCCTTGTTGCAATCCGTGCTAAATTCTCCTCATGCTTATAGTCAAACTAAAGCTTTTACTAAACATATCGTTGATGCTTTGATGCAATCTTATGAAGAAAAACTTGAGTTGGAAGTTTCTTTACCTAGAAAACTTTATGATGAGTGAGAACCAACTATTAAAATAAAAATTAAAGATCATGAATGCTATGCTTTGTGTGATTTGGGTGCTAGTGTTTCCATGATCCCAAAAACTTTGTGTGATTTGCTAGGTTTCCGTGAATTTGATGATTGTTCTTTAAACTTGCACCTTGCGGATTCCACTATTAAGAAACCTATGGGAAAGATTAATGATGTTCTTATTGTTGAAAATAGGAATTATGTGCTCGTAGATTTCATTGTTCTTGATATAGATTGCAATCCTTCATGTCCTATTATTCTTGGTAGACCTTTCCTTAGAACGATTGGTGCAACTATTGACATGAAGGAAGGGAATATTAGATTCCAATTTCTGTTAAGGAAAGGCATGGAACACTTCCCTAGAAAGAAAATTAAATTACCATATGAATCTATTATGAGAGCCATCTATGGATTGCCTACCAAAGATGGCAATACCTAGATCTATCCTCGCTTTTATGCCTATCTAGGGGCGTTAAACGATAGCGCTTGTTGGAAGGCAACCCAATTTTATTTTTATTCCTTGCTTTTTGCTCCTGTTTAGTAATAAATAATTTATCTATCCTCTGTTTTGGTTGTGTTTTTTGTGTTTAATTAGTGTTTGTGCCAAGTAGAACCGTTGGGAAGACTTGGGGAACGTCTTTTTAATCTTGCTGTAAAAACAGAAACTTTAGCGCTCACAAGAATTGCTGCCATTTTTATTTGGAAAGTGCTATTTAGTTAATTATTTTTTAAGATGATTAATAGATATATTCCTCACGTCCATAAATTTATTTTAGAATTTTTGGGGTTCCAGAACTTGCGTTAGCTACAGATTACTACAGACTGTTCTGTTTTTGACAGATTCTATTTTTCGTGTGTTGTTTGCTTATTTTGATGAATCTATGGCTAGTAAAATAGTTTATAAACCATAGAGAAGTTGGAATGCAGTAGTTTTAACACCAATATAAATAAAGAATGATTTCATTACAGTACCTTGAAGTGGTGTTTTGTTTTCTTTCGCTAACGGAGCTCGCGAGATTTTCTACTTTAAGTTTTGTGTTGTGAAGTTTTCAAGTTTTGGGTGAAAGATTTGATGGATTACGGAACAAGCAGTGGCAAGAGCCTAAGCTTGGGGATGCCCATGGCACCCCAAGATAATCTAAGGACACCAAAAAGCCTAAGCTTGGGGATGCCCCGGAAGGCATCCCCTCTTTTGTCTTCGTTCATCGGTAACTTTACTTGGAGCTATATTTTAATTCACCACATGATATGTGTTTTCCTTGGAGCGTCTTGTATGATTTTAGTATTTGCTTTTTAGTTTACCACAATCATCCTTGCTGTACACACCTTTTGAGAGAGAGACACATGGAATCGGAATTTACTAGAATACTCTATCTGCTTCACATATATCTTTTGAGCTATATAGTTTTTGCTCTAGTACTTCACTTATATCTTTTAGAGCACGGTGGTGGTTTTATTTTATAGAAATTATTGATCTCTCATGCTTCACTTATATTATTTTGAGAGTCCTTTAGAACAGCGTGGTAATTTTCTTTTAGGAATAATAAAAACTTTCATATAAGTGCATTGAATACTATGAGAAGTTTGATACTTGATAATTGTTTTGAGATATGGAGATGGTGATATTAGAGTCATGCTAGTTTAGTAATTGTGAATTTAAGAAATACTTGTGTTGAAGTTTGTCATTCCTGTAGCATGCACGTATGGTGAACCGTTATGTGATGAAGTCGGAGCATGATTTATTTATGATTGCCTTCCTTATGAGTGGCACTCGGGAACGAGCGATGGTATTTTCCTACCAATCTATCCCCCTAGGAGCATGCGCGTAGTACTTTGTTTTGATAACTAATAGATTTTTGCAATAAGTATGTGAGTTCTTTATAACAAATGTTGAGTCAATGGGTTATACGCACTCTCAACCTTCCACATTTGCTAGCCTCTCTATTACCGCACACTTTTCGCCGGTATCATACACCCACCATATACCTTCCTCAAAACAGCCACCATACCTACCTATTATGGCATTTCCATAGCCATTCCGAGATATATTGCCATGCAACTTTCCACCATTCCGTTTGTTATGACACGCTTCATCATTGTCTTTTTGCCATGCATGATCATGTAGTTGACATCGTATTTGTGGCAAAGCCACCTTTCATAATATTTTCATACATGTCACTCTTGATTCATTGCATATCCCGGTACACCGCTGGAGGCATTCACATAGAGTCATATTTTGTTCTAAGTATTGAGTTGTAAGTAAAAAGAAGTGTGATGATCATCATTATTAGAGCATTGTCCCAGTGAGGAAAGGATGATGGAGACTATGATTCCCCCACAAGTCGGGATGAGACTCCGGACGAAAAAAAAGAGGCCAAAAGAAAAAAAGGCCCAAATAAAAAAATGAGAGAAAAAGAGAGAAGGGACAATGTTACTATCTTTTTTCCACACTTGTGCTTCAAAGTAGCACCATGATCTTCATGATAGAGAGTCTCCTATGTTGTCACTTTCATAAACTAGTGGGAATTTTACATTATAGAACTTGGCTTGTATATTCCCATGATGGGCTTCCTAAAATTGCCCTAGGTCTTCATGAGCAAGCAAGTTGGATGCACACCCACTTAGTTAATTTTTTTGAGCTTTCATACACTTATAGCTCTAGTGCATCCGTTGCATGGCAATCCCTACTCATTCACATTGATATCTATTGATGGGCATCTCCATAGCCCGTTGATACGCCTAGTTGATGTGAGACCATCTTCTCCTTTTTGTCTTCTCCACAACCACCATTCTATTCCACCCATAGTGCTATGTCCATGGCTCACGCACATGTCTTGCGTGAAAGTTGAAAAAGTTTGAGAACATCAAAAGTATGAAACGATTGCTTGGCTTGTCATCGGGGTTGTGCATGATTTAATATTTTGTGTGATGAAGATAGAGCATAGCCAGACTATATGATTTTGTAGGGATAACTTTCTTTGGCCATGTTATTTTGAGAAGATGTGATTGCTTAGTTAGTATGCTTGAAGTAGTATTATTTTTATGTCAATATTAAAATTTTATCTTGAATCTTTTGGATCTGAACATTCATACCACAATAAAGAAAAATTGCATTGAGAAATATGTTAGGAAGCATTCCACATCAAAAATTCTGTTTTTATCATTTACCTACTCGAGGACGAGCAGGAATTAAGCTTGGGGATGCTTGATACGTCTTCAATGTATCTATAATTTTTTATTGTTCCATGCTATTATATATTCTGTTTTGGATGTTAATATGATTTATTTTACACTTTTATATTATTTTTGGGACTAACCTATTAACCCAAGGCCCAGTGCAAATTGCTGTTTTTTGCCAATTTCAGTGTTTCGCAGAAAAGGAATATCAAACGGAATGAAAACTTCGGGAGAGTTATTTTGGAACAAACGTGATCCAGGGGACTTGGAGTAGACGTCAAGAAACAATCGAGGAGGCCACGAGGAAGGGGGCGCGCCTACCCCCTGGGCGCGCCCTCCATCCTCGTGGGCCCCTCGTTGCTCCACCGACCTACTTCTTCCTCCTATATATTCATATACCCTGAAAACATCCAGGAGCACCATGAAACCCTAATTCCACCGCCGCAACCTTCTGTACCCAAGAGATCCCATCTTGGGGCCTTTTCCGGAGCTCCACTGGAGGGGGCATTGATCAAGGAGGGCCTCTACATCAACTCCATGGCCCCTATGTGTGAGTAGTTTACCTCAGACCTTCGAGTCCATAGTTATTAGCTAAATGGCTTCTTCTCTCTCTTTGGATCTCAATACAAAGTTCTCCTCGATTCTCTTGGAGATCTATTCAATGTAATCTTCTTTTGCGGTGTGTTTGTCGAGATCCGATGAATTGCTGGTTTATGATCAAGACTATCTATGAAAAATATTTGAATCTTCTCCGAATTCTTTTATGTTTGATTGGTTATCTTTGCAAGTCTCTTCGAACTATCAGTTTGGTTTGGCCTACTAGATTGTCTTTCTTGCAATGGGAGAAGTGCTTAGCTTTGGGTTCAATCTTGCGGTGCTCGATCCCAGTGACAGAAAGGGAAACGACACGTATTGTATTGTTGCCATCAAGGATAAAAAGATGGGGGTTTTATCATATTGCATGAGTTTATCCCTCTACATCACGTCATCTTGCTTAAAGCGTTACTTTGTTCTTATTAACTTAATACTCTAGATGCATGCTGGATAGCGGTCGATGTGTGGAGTAATAGTAGTAGATGCAGGCAGGAGTCGGTCTACTTGTCACGGACATGATGCCTATATACATGATCATACCTAGGTATTCTCATAATTATTTTCTTTTCTATCAATTGCTCGATAGTAATTTGTTCACCCATCGTAATACTTATGCTACCTTGAGAGAAACCACTAGTGAAACCAATGGCCCCCGGGTCTATTCTCCATCATATAAGTTTCCAATCTATTTTACTTTGCAATCTTTACTTTCAATCTATATCATAAAAATACCAAAAATATTTATCTTGTTATCATTATCTCTATCAGATCTCACTCTTGCAAGTGGCCGTGAAGGGATTGACAACCCCTTTATCGCGTTGGTTGCGAGGTTCTTATTTGTTTGTGTAGGTACGAGGTGACTCGCGCGTGGTCTCCTACTGGATTGATACCTTGGTTCTCAAAAACCGAGGGAAATACTTACGCTGCTTTGTTGCATCACCCTTTCCTCTTCAAGGGAAAACCAACGCATGCTCAAGAGGTAGCAGAACACCACAGCGTAATGGTGTGTCCGAACGTCGTAGTCGTACTTTACTAGATATGGTGCAATCTATGATGTCTCTTACCGATTTACCGCTATCGTTTTTGGGTTATGCTTTAGAGACAGCTGCATTCACGTTAAATAGGGCACCGTCTAAATCCGTTGAGACAACACCTTGTGAACTATGGTTTGGCAAGAAACCAAAGTTATCGTTTCTTAAAGTTTGGGGCTGCGATGCTTATGTGAAAAAGCTTCAACTTGATAAGCTCGAACCTAAATCAGAGAAATGTGTCTTCATAGGATACCCAAGGGAGACTCGTGGGTACACCTACTATTACAGATCCGAAGGCAAGACATTTGTTGCTAAGAATGGATCCTTTCTAGAGAGGGAGTTTCTCTCGAAAGAAGTGAGTGGGAGGAAAGTAGAACTTGATGAGGTAACTGTACCTGCTCCCTTATTGGAAAGTAATCCATCACAGGAATCGGTTCCTGTGACACCTACACCAATTAGTGAGGAAGCCAATGATGATGATCATGAAACTTCCAATCAAGTTACTACCGAACCTCGTATGTCAACCAGAGTAAGATCCGCACCAGAGTGGTATGGTAATCCTATTCTGGAGGTCATGTTGCTTAACCATGACGAACCTATAAACTATGAGGAAGCGATGATGAGGCCAGATTCCACAAAATGGCTTGAGGCCATGAAATCTGAGATGGGATCCATGTATGAGAATAAAGTATGGACTTTGGTTGACTTGCCCGATAATCGGCAAGCCATCGAGAATAAATGGATCGTCAAGAAGAAGACTGACGCTGACGGTAATGTTACTGTCTACAAAGATCGACTTGTTGCAAAAGGTTTTCGACAAGTTCAAGGAGTTGACTACGATGAGACCTTCTCACCCATAGCGATGCTTAAGTCTGTCTGAATCATGTTAGCAATTGCCGCATTTTATGATTATGAAATTTGGCAAATGGATGTGAAGACTGCAGTCCTGAATGGATTTCTGGAAGAAGAGTTGTATATGATGCAACCTAAAGGTTTTATCGATCCAAAGGGTGCTAACAAAGTGCGCAAGCTCCAGTGATCCATTTATGGACTGGTGCAAGCCTCGCGGAGTTGGAATAAACGTTTTGATAGTGTGAGCAAAGCATATGGTTTTATACAGACTTTTGGAGAAGCCTGTATTTACAAGAAAGTGAGTGGGAGCTATGTAGCATTTCTAATATTATATGTTGATGGCATATTGTTGATTGGAAATGATATAGAATTTCTAGATAGCATAAAAGGATACTTGAATAAGAGTTTTTCAATGAAAGACCTCGGTGAAGCTGCTTATATATTGGGCATCAAGATCTATAGAGATAGATCAAGACGCTTAATTGGACTTTCACAAAGCACATACCTTGATAAAGTTTTGAAGAAGTTCAAAATGGATCAAGCTAAGAAAGGGTTCTTGCCTGTGTTACAAGGTGTGAAGTTGACTAAGACTCAATACCCCACCACTGCAGAAGATAAAGAGAAAATGAAAAGTGTTCCCTATGCTTCAACCATAGGCTCTATCATGTATGCAATGATGTGTACCAGACCTGATGTGTGCCTTGCTATTAGTTTAGCAGGGAGGTACCAAAGTAATCCAGGAGTGGATCACTGGACAGCGGTCAAGAACATCCTGAAATACCTGAAAAGGACTAAGGATATGTTTCTCGTTTATGGAGATGACAAACAGCTCGTCGTAAATGGATACGTCGATGCAAGCTTTGACACTGATCTGGACGATTCTAAATCGCAAACCGGATACGTGTTTATATTGAACCGTTGATCTGTCAGTTGGAGCAGTTCTAAACAAAGCGTCGTGACGGGATCTACGTGTGAAGTAGAGTACATAGCTGCTTTGGAAGCAGAAAATGAAGGACTCTAGATGAAGGAGTTTGTATCCGATCTAGGTGTCATACCTAGTGCATCGGGTCCAATGAAAATCTTTTGTGACAATACTGGTCCAATTGCCTTGGCAAAGGAATCCAGATTTCACAAGAGAACAGAACACATCAAGAGGCGCTTCAATTCCATCCGCGATCAAGTCCAGGTGGGAGACATAGAGATTTGCAAGATACATACGGATCTAAATGTTGCAGACCCATTGACTAAGCCTCTCTCATGAGCAAAACATGATCAGCACCCAGGCTCCATGGGTGTTAGAATCATTACTGTGTAATCTAGATTATTGACTTTGGTGCAAGTGGGAGACTGAAGGAAATATGCCCTAGAGGCAATAATAAAGTTACTATTTATTTCCTTATTTCATGATAAATGTTTATGATTCATGCTAGAATTGTATTAACCGGAAACATAATACATGTGTGAATACATAGACAACCAGAGTGTCACTAGTATGCCTCTAATTGAGTAGCTTGTTGGTCAAAGATGGTTATGTTTCCTAACCATAGACATGAGTTGTCATTTGATAAACGGGATCACATTATTAGGAGAATGATGTGATTGACATGACCCATCCCGTTAGCTTAGCACTTGATCATTTTAGTTTACTGCTATTGCTTTCTTCATGACTTATACATGTCCCTATGACTATCAGATTATGCAACTCCCGATTACCGGAGGAACACTTTGTGTGCTACCAAACGTCACAATGTAACTGGGTGATTATAAAGGTGCTCTACAGGTGTCTCCGATGGTACTTGTTTAGTTGGCATAGATCGAGATTAGGATTTGTCACTCCGATTGTCGGAGAGGTATCTCTGGGCCCTCTCGATAATGCACATCACTATAAGCCTTGCAAGCAATGCAACTAATGAGTTAGTTGTGGGATGATGCATTATAGAACGAGTAAAGAGACTTGCCGGTAATGAGATTGAGCTAGGTATTGAGATATCGACGATCGAATCTCGGGCAAGTAACATACCGATGACAAAGGGAACAACGTATGTTATTATGCGGTTGGCCAATAAAGATCTTCGTAGAATATGTAGGAGCCAATATGAGCATCCAGGTTCTGCTATTGGTTATTGACCGGAGACGTGTCTCGGTCATGTCTACATAGTTCTCGAACCCGTAGGGTCCACACGCTTAACGTTCGGTGACAATCAGTATTATGAGGTTATGTGATTTAATGTACCGAAGGTAGTTCGGAGTCCCGGATGAGATCGGGGACATGACGAGGAGTCTCAAAATGGTCGATACGTAAAGATCGATATATTGGACGATTATATTCGGACATCGGAAAGGTTCCGAGTAATTCGGGTATTTTTCGGAGTACTGGGGAGTTCCGGGAATACGTGGGAAGAAGTATTAGGCCTCATGGGCCAAGTGGTAGAAGAGAGGAGGCAGGACAAGGCAGGGCGCGCGGCCCCCCTAGCCCAAACCGAATTGGACTAGGGGGACGGCCCCCCTTTCCTCCTTTCCTCCCTCTCCTTCCTTCTCCCTCTCCTCCTTCCTTTGCCCCTCCTAGTAGGAGTAGGAAAGGGGAGTCCTACTCCTACTAGTAGGAGGACTTCTCCTCCTGGCGCGCCATTTAAGGGCCGGCCGGCCTCCTCCCTTGCTCCTTTATATACGGGGGCAGGGGGCACCCTAGAACACACAAGTTGATTGTTCCAAGCCGTGTGCGGTGCCCCCCTCCACCATAATCCACCTCGATCATATCGTAGAGGTGCTTAGGCGAAGCCCTGCGTCGGTAGCAACATCATCACCATCATCACACCATCGTGCTGACGAAACTCTCCTGTGAAGCTCTGCTGGATCGGAGTTCGTGGGACCTCATCGAGCTGAACGTGTGCTGAACTCGGAGGTGCCGTACGTTTGGTACTTGGATCGGTCGGATCATGAAGATGTACGACTACATCAAACGCGTTCTCATAATGCTTCCGCTCACAGTCTACGAGGGTACGTGGACGATACTCTCCCCTCTTGTTGCTATGCATCACCTGTAACGCTTCAAGACCGACGCGCCAGGTGTCTTCCAGTTATTCGTTGTTGTTGCCATGTCATTCACTTGCTTGTTGCATCTTTTCATGTCATCATGGGCATTGCATCATCATGTTTTCAAAACTTGCATCCGTCCCGGTCTCCTCGTTCTCTCCGTTGCCCGTTCTGAGTCCAGACACACTTGCACGCGCCCGCGGCACGTCCGAAATATTATTTTATAAGTGGCCGGAAAATGTTCTTAGAATGGGTTGAAAGTTGGCATGCGGTGTTTTTATGCTGTAGGTAGGCCGCCTGCCAAATTTCATCGCGTTCGGAGTCCATTTGATGCCCAACGGATAATTATAACGGCAATAGTAGCCGGTCTTTTCGTCGGACGTTTTTGGTCTCCGAAAACAGTCGCCGGGTCTCTCTCTTCTCTTCTCTCAGCCCAAGGCTTTCTGCACAGCCCACCACCACTCACCGCCAGGCCCAACCTAACCTCTCCCGTCAGCCAGCGGCCCTCCTCGCGCGCGCGCCTGAAAGCTGTCCCGGACCCGGCCCGGGCAGTCTTCACCGTTGCGTTCGGATCATCCCCAAACGTCTATAAAACATCACCGTTTCCTTGTTTGGACTCCCTAACCCATTCATCTCTGACCGTCTGATTTTGATCGGATGATCCAAAATACTCCCTCCTATCTATACTCTAGTATATATAGTAGATAAACTCCTAGCCCTAAATTTTAGGGACAATGTCTCATCCATCTACTCAACCGTCGCCGCCACTCTCTCCCTTGGGATCCTCCCAGATCCCCTCCTCATCTCATCCCGCACCAACCATAGCTCCACCTCGTCTTCAGCGCCGGACCAACCAGTATCGCCGCTGCCAACAGCCACTGGATCGATCCAGCAGCCAGGGAACAGCACGACGCCGCCCTTGCCGACCGTCGTCGACCACCACTGCCAGGCCGCCCCCTGCCTCTCCTCCTTCCTTCCCTGTGCTATCCCCTCTCCCTCACGATCGCTCCCTCTCCCGCAGGATCCCTCCGCCAGGGACTGCCGCCGCCCGGAGCTCCCCATCGTCGCCTTCGTCTTGCTCCGCCCTCGCCGTCATCCCGCCGGTGAGCAGCACAAGCAACGCCCGAATTCGCCCTCCCTTTGTTCCCTACACCGCCGCGTCGTCGGAGCAGGAGCTCGCCGTGCTCGGGCGTCCTCCACTCGGGGACCAACGCTGCCGCCGCCGTCGTCGTTCGAGGCCAGCGCCTCGCCTCTTCTTCGAACCGGGGAGCAGAGACCCAAGGCCGCCTCGAGCTCCCATGCCGACCCCTCTCCATCCTGTCGCTCGCCAGAGTAGGCTACCAGCACCGCCGCTCCTCTGCGCCCTGAACCTGCTGTAGCTGTCTTCGTTCTTCAGTAACGAGAAGGAGCAGCTCGCTCGCCTCGCGTTGACCTCCCAGATCCAGCCGGCCCAGTGCCTCCCTTGCCGGCCTCTCTTCCACCGAACGGGCCGAAGCCCATGGTGAGGCCCCCAGCGCCTCCTTTGATTTTCTTTCTTTCTTCTCTATAGTCCCAGCAGTGCACTATTATGACCCATGTAGTTTTTTTAGGTCCTGTGAATTTACCCTTTATCCAGTGTTTTACAGTTTTGCAGAATAAACCCTCATGTTCGTGCAATTAATAACTCATCAACCGTGCATCATATTAAAATGTTTTATATATGTAACTTGCTTAGAATTTTGTCTAGTTTCATAATATGCAATTTTCATCTATGTTTAAAATGTTCAAAATGATGTTTGCATATTATTTACATACTGCCATGTTAAAATGCTTTATTTCATAACTTAATAACCGTAGCTCCAAACCTAACAAACTTCATATGTAGATGGGGTAGAAAAATGCCTAGTTTAACATGGTTGCATTGCTTTGCATGTTTAATAACTTTAAAATTATGTTTAGGGCAGAACAGTAACAAACCTTAAAATATGCATATGGGGATTTTCCGGACTTGTTGTTTGTTGTTCCGGCCTCATTTAAACTTGCCTAGATAGGTAGTTTTCATATGCTCCACCTCTTGCCATGTTTAACAACATTTAATATTGTGGGTACCTAAATGAGAGCGAACTAAATAACTTGAATGTGGTGTTCCGTCAACATGCAACTCGTTGCATATTGAGCTCCACTTAATTTGTAGGATTGTTTGTGCACTTTGCCATGCCATGTATCATTAAACCGGACATGCATCATACTTGGTTGTGCATCATGCCATGCTTATGTGATGGTTGTTTACCATGTTGTTTGCTTCTTTCTGGTGTCGCTTCTTCGGGTTGGTTCCGATAACGTCGTGTTTGTGAAGATTCGTTCGACTTCGTCTGTTTGTCTTCTTCATGGACACATTCTTCTTCCTTGCGGGATCTCAGGCAAGATGACCATACCCTCGAAATCACTTCTATCTTTGCTTGCTAGTTGCTCGCTCTATTGCTATGTTGCGATACCTACCACTTGCTATATCATGCCTCCCATATTGCCATGTCAAGCCTCTAACCCACCTTTCCTTGCAAACTGTTGTTTGGCTATGTTACCGCTTTGCTCAGCCCCTCTTATAGCGTTTCTAGTTGCAGGTGAAGATGAAGTTTGTTCCATGTTGGAACATGGTTATTGTTGGGATATCACAATATCTCTTATTTAATTAATGCATCTATATACTTGGCAAAGGGTGGAAGCCTCGGCCTTATGCCTCGTGTTTTGTTCCACGCTTGTCTCCCTTGTTTCCGTCATACCGGTGTTATGTTCCTTGATTTTGCGTTCCTTACACGGTTGGGTGTTATGGGGACCCCTTGACAGTTCGCTTTGAATAAAACTCCTCCAGCAAGGCCCAACCTTGGTTTTACCATTTGCCTCACCACCACCTACCCTTCCCTCGGGTCGGCCAGCCCGAGGGTCATCTTTATTTTAACCCCCCCGGGCCAGTGCTTGTCTACGTGTTGGTCCGAACCGAGTTGCCTGCAGGGCCACCTCGGGGAAACTTGAGTTTTGGTTTTACTCATAGCTAGTCTCATCCGGTGTTACCCTGAGAACGAGATACGTGCGACTCCTATCGGGATTGTCGGCACATCGGGTGGCTTTGCTGGTCTTGTTTTACCATTGTCGAAATGTCTTGTAACCGGGATTTCGAGTCTGATCGGGTCTTCCTGGGAGAAGGAATATCCTTTGTTGACCGTGAGAGCTTGTGATGGGCTAAGTTGGGACACCCCTGCAGGGTTTTGAACTTTCGAAAGCCGTGCCCGTGGTTATGGGCAGATGGAATTTGTTAATGTCCGGTTGTAGAGAACTTGAAACTTACCTTAATTAAAATGCATCAACCGCGTGTAGCCATGATGGTCTCTTTCCGGCGGAGTTCGGGAAGTGAACATGGTTTTGGAGTTATGTTTGTGTGTAAGTAGTTTCAGGATCACTTCTTGATCACTTCTAGTTCACGACCGTGCTTTGCTTCTCTTCTCGCTCTCATTTGCGTATGTTAGCCACCATATATGCTAGTGCTTGCTGCAGCTCCACCTCATTACCCTTTCCTACCCATAAGCTTAAATAGTCTTGATCTCGTGGGTGTGAGATTGCTGAGTCCTCGTGACTCACAGATACTTCCAAACAGTTGGAGGTGCCGATGATACCAGTGCAGGTGACGCAACCCAGCTCAAGGAGGAGCTCGATGAATTTCATGTTCGTTGTGTTGTTTCGTTTCCAGTTGATCAGTAGTGGATCCTAGTTGGGGCGATCGGGGATCTAGCATTGGGGTGGTCTTTCTTTATGTTGGTTCCGTAGTCGCACCTTGACTGTATTCCGGATGATATAATGCTATTTTTATGTATTGTGTGAAGTGGCGATTGTAAGCCAACTCTTTATCCCTTTCTTATTCAGTACATGGGATGTGTAAAGATTACCCCTCTTGCGACATGCCTACTATGCGGCTATGCCTCTAAGTCGTGCTCCAACACGTGGGAAATATAGCCGCATCGTGGGTGTTATAAGTTGGTAATCAGAGCCTTCCCCGAGTTAGGATCCCCCTGCTTGATCGAATCGCTGGCGTTGTTGAGTCTAGAAAAATGTTTTGAGTCTTAGGATTATATATATCGGAGAGTAGGATTCTTTTTACTCCTCAGTTCCTTCGTCGCTCTAGTGAGGCCTCCTAACGTAGAGTTTTGACTCTTCTCTTCTTAAATTTCACTAAAAAAATTAGGATCACGCGGGTATCTTGGAATCGTTCCGATGGTTTTGTGACCAGAACATTGTTCTTGGTGCCTCATGACATTTAGGGGTTGTGGCAGTGTCCCGGGGAGTTGAGCTCCGAGGTGTTGTCGTCACAATTTTATCGTTGCAGTTCTGGAATACCTGAGTTTTGCAGACATCGAAAATCTCTTTTATGCAGTTGTTGGTGAGATAACCTTGACGCCACCCAGTACTGGGGTGGGAGTTCGGGAGTATTGCCATAACTCGTATAACGGATGCTTTTCGAAGGTTGAGGTAAACGATTTCCGAAGGTTTCTTGGTTATGTGTTGAAGGATGGATACAGCTGGATGTAGGTATTGTTAGTTTGGGTGAGATATTATGCTCCCCTTGTATCCCCAACACCTGATTGCATAACCAGAAAGTTTCGGGAGTTTATAAGTGGGAATTCAAGTAGCTCCTAGGATATCTTTCCAACAGATGCATGATATGAGATTGGGGTTCGACGTCTAGTGGTCCGCCTATCCACGGTTGGTTTTACAGTGGTCTCGTTGTGTCTTAAAGAGTCCTTGGCTATGCTGACTCGGGGACGCTTCGTATGGCATGTGCACTGCCTTGTACATGATGGTGTTGTACGATGGAGCCCGTTTGGGCCCCACCACAAAAACTTCGGACGAAATCTCTATCTTATGTTTGTTCCAGCTTATTTTGCAGGCCAATACTTTGTTTTTGTTTTTAGTTGTGGTATTCGAGTTGCTTCGAAGTCAAGTGTTGATTCCATACCTTTCCTAAATGGTGTTCTCATGTTCCTATGAGAATACTAATCCTTCATGATAATCGAGATTGTCATGTCAATCCTTTTCAACCGGCGTGTTTCTCTTCAAGTGGATCCGATCATTTCAACATCCGCAAGATCAATTCCAAGTTTCTCAATGGTGTTTGTTTCATCTGTCCGAAGTTGTCTTTGTTTTTCCCCCCCCCCCACCCTTTTTTCTTCAAGGACTCAGATTTCTTAATCAAGTATCCATCTTATGAATATGAAGCCTCTCCATTTTTTCCGTCAACGTTCTTAGCCGGTGATTGTCA
The DNA here is from genome assembly GCF_003073215.2 of Triticum urartu. Classification (NCBI taxonomy): domain Eukaryota; kingdom Viridiplantae; phylum Streptophyta; class Magnoliopsida; order Poales; family Poaceae; genus Triticum; species Triticum urartu. Next base: position 53,156,078 of record NC_053022.1, read on the forward strand.
GGAAGATACTAACGGAGCTTTAAGTTCATCATTCTTTGTTTCTTTTTCCTTCTCCGGTCGATCCAATGCAAGCTTTCGGTGTTGATCATATCTTTTTCATTGGTTCACATGCTTTCCATGTTGGAAGTCCTTACCGAAGACTCTATTAATTGTTCACCTCTCTCTATTATTTTGTTCCGGAGTGCGAAGATATCTCAGAAGATGTTATCTCATTCAATCTATTCAAGCTATTTCGAGGTTGTTATCTCATTCAAGCCATTAAATTCATCCAGCGCAATCTCTCTCTTAAATTGTTCAATGGTGTATCTTTTGAGTGGGCCCTAACCCACAGGTCTTTTCCCAGGATCTTACCTGACTCTTCTATTTTTCCGAAGTTATTTTCAAAATCATTCAAAGTTTGACGTAAGTATGAATTATCATCAGTCAAATGTCTTTCACCAAGGTCTTCCAAATTCTTCATTGTTGACTTAACCTTTCTATTCGTCATCCCGGAGTATCTCAACAATTCATGGTGGTGCTTCTCGTCGTCATTCTCGGATTTTGAAGATTGAAGAAGATTTTTTCTCTCAATCTTGCTCCATTCTCTTCAAGATTCATGGTTCTAGCATTATGCCATCTCTCATAATTATTTTCAATTGTGAGAATTCTTTTCACCCATCCGGAGCAATTAAGGAGTCTTTCAGTTTGATTCTCTCGAGCCCATCATTTCAGAATTATTCATACCAGCTTTCAGCTCTAGTTCTCCAAATATTACCGGTTCATCGATCAAAAACTCTCTAATCAGTTCATGATCTTTTCATTCTCTTGTATCTAAACCCTCTCATGTATCTTCGTTCTTTTTATAAGTCTTCCCGGTGATTCATCCCTTTACTTCTTTCATTTTAAATTCTTACGGTGTTTCGTCCAACATTTCTCTTCCTTGGTTATTTATCAATTCATTCGTTCTTCCCAATCCTACAGGTGGTTCGTTCAAGACCTTCTCAAGCTTGCGCTATATCTCTCTTAATTCTTTCAACGACAATAAGTAGTATGCCAAATCCGTTGCTTGCCATCAATCTAAATTGGTGAAGGATACGCATAACATAATTCTTACTCTTGTTTCATCCAAGTGATTAATTCCTTATTCTGGAGGCTCATCAAATTCTTGGTTTCAATTGTTTCATCTTTTCTTTCCGGGAGTTCCAAGCTCTCATCACCACGAAGATCTATATACATCATTACAAGGCTTCACATTGTGTTTTCAACTTATCTTTCCTTTCGTTTGGTCATCCTTTTGTTACCGGAGTTCTTCATGGAGGTTCTACATGGTGGTTCATCGAGGATTCTTTTCATCTCTTCATTGTTCCCTACCAATCATTGTTTTCGGTGGTAGAATTTCACCTCAAGATTTCGAGATGTTTTCCTTAAGCCCACTACAACCTTGTTCTTTTCGTTGTTGGTTTTCCAACAATTCCGTTCAACCCTTCTCCTAAAGATGCTTCTTCAAGCTCATTTGTGGCAGAAATTGCCATTTTCTTATCCGTCCCTTTATCCCAACAATCTAGCTTCTATTCTTTTGTTCCGGAAGGTTTGTGATGTTGCTCTCTTCACTCATCATCTCGGATTGCGAAGATCGTGTTCTTTCCTTTGCTTATCCATTTAACCGGAGTGTCGTGCCCGCTTTTCGAGTTCTTCCCTTTCTGTCAAGTTTTGCCTCCCTTCTCAACCGGAGTGTCGCCTGAAATCTTTCTTACCCCTTGTGCCATTCTTTCAATAAATCTGGAGGTAGTGTGTTGTTGTTTTCGTCAAGTATCATCCAATCTTCCCAAATTCAAGTTCAATTCCTTCCATTTGCAGTCGGAGTGCTGCCCAAATTATATCATTCTTTTTTGTTCTCTATCTTGTTTTAACCAGAGTGTTGTGTCTATCATTCCTCTTCTAACCGGAGTCTCATCCAAGTGCTTTCATTTTGGCAAGTTCATATTCTTACCTTCCATTTCCAACTGGAGTGTTGTCGTAATTGATCTTTATCGTTCCTTGTACATCTCGTTTCAACCGGAGTTCTTGCATGTACTTCTTGTCCATTGCAATCCCTTTTCTTATGTCTTTCAACCTACAGGGTTCTCGTGATGTTCCTTGTTCCTCTTTTCTAACGGAGGTTTTCAACTTTGTTTATCTTCGTTATATTATTTCTTTCAATTTGTTCAACCTTTCAAGGTTCTTTGGTTTCACTTATTTGTCAAAGAAGCAACTTAGTTTTACCTCTTCTCTTCCTCTTTTGTTTCCCTCCGGTGCCATCCTAGATCTCGGGACGAGATCCTCTTGTAGTGGTGGAGTGTTGTAACACCCCGAGACCGACGCGCCAGGTGTCTTCCAGTTATTCGCTGTCATTGCCATGTCATTCGCTTGCGTGTTGCATCTTGTCATGTCATCATGGGCATTGCATCATCATGTTTTCAAAACTTGCATCCGTCCCGGTCTCCTCGTTCTCTCCGTTGCCCGTTCTGAGTCCAGACACACTTGCACGCGCCCGCGGCACGTCCAAAATATTATTTTATAAGTGGCCAGAAAATGTTCTCGGAATGGGTTGAAAGTTGGCATGCGGTGTTTTTATGCTGTAGGTAGGTCGCCTGCCAAATTTCATTGCGTTCGGAGTCCATTTGATGCCCCAACGGATAATTATAGCGGCAATAGTAGCTGGTCTTTTTGTCGGACGTTTTCGGTCTACGAAAACAGTCGCCGGGTCTCTCTCTTCTCTTCTCTCAGCCCAAGGCTTTCTGCACAGCCCACCACCACTCACCGCCAGGCCCAACCTAACCTCTCTCGTCAGCCCGGGGCCCTCCTCGCGCGCTGATACGTCTCCAACGTATCTACTTTTCCAAACACTTTTGCCCTTGTTTTGGACTCTAACTTGCATGATTTGAATGGAACTAACCCGGACTGACGCTGTTTTCAGTAGAATTACCATGGTGTTATTTATGTGCAGGAGCAAATGTTCTCGGAATGACCTAAAACTTCACGGAGCCACTTTTCAGAAAATAAGAAAAATACCTGCAAAAGATGAAAGCCAGGGGGGCCACCACCTCTCCACGAGGGTGGGGGCGCGCCCCCTACCTCGTGGGCCCCTGTTGCCTCTCCGACTCCAACTCCACCTCCATATATTGAGTTTCAGGGAGAAAAAATTCAGAGGGAAGAATTCATCGCGTTTTACGATATGGAGCCGCCGCCAAGCCATAAAACCTCTCGGGAGGGCTGATCTGGAGTCCGTTCAGGGCTCCGGAGAGGGGAATCCGTCGCCATCGTCATCATCAACCATTCTCCATCACCAAATTCATGATGCTCATCGCCGTGCGTGAGTAATTCCATCATAGGCTTGCTGGACGGTGATGGGTTGGATGGGATCTATCTTGTAATCGAGTTAGTTTTGTTAGGGTTTGATCCCTAGTGTCCACTATGTTCTGAGATTGATATTGCTATGACTTTTCTATGCTTAATGCTTGTCACTAGGGCTCGAGTGCCATGATTTCAGATCTGAACCTATTATGTTTTCATCAATATATGAGTGTTCTTGATCCTATCTTGCAAGTCTATAGTCACCTATTATGTATTATGACCCGTTAACCCCGAAGTGACAATAATCGGGATACTTACCGGTGATGACCGTAGTTTGAGGAGTTCATGTATTCACTATGTGTTAATGCTTTGTTCCGGTTCTCTATTAAAAGGAGGCATTAATATCCCTTAGTTTCCGTAAGGACCCCGCTGCCATGGGAGGGTAGGACAAAAGATGTCATGCAAGTTCTTTTCCATAAACACGTATGACTATATTCAGAATACATGCCTACATTACATTGATGAACTGGAGCTAGTTCTATGTCACACTAGGTTAGGACTGTTACATGATGAACCGCATCCGGCATAATTCTCCATCACTGATCCATTGCCTACGAGCTTTCCACATATTTTTCTTCGCTTAATTACTTTCCCGTTGTTATTACTATCATCACTACAAAATACCAAAAACATTACTTTTGCTATCGTTACCTTTTGCTACCGTACCAGTACTATCATGTTACTTTGCTACTAAATACTTTGCTGCAGATATTAAGTTTCCAGGTGTGGTTGAATTGACAACTCAGCTGCTAATACTTGAGAATATTCTTTGGCTCCCCTTGTGTCGAATCAATAAATTTGGGTTGAATACTCTACCCTCAAAAACTGTTGTGATCCCCTATACTTATGGGTTATCAAGACTATTTTCTGGCGCCGTTGTCGGGGAGCATAACTCTATTCTTTGAGTCGCTTGGGATATATATCTGCTTATCATTATGAAGAACTTGAGAGATCCAAAAACCAAGATCTATCCCTCCACTACGAGGGGAGGTAAGGAACTGCCATCTAGCTCTGCACTTGATTCACCTTCTGTTATGAGTAAGTTTGCGACACCTACACCTACTTCTGCTATTCGTTCTGATATGTCACATTTTATTGATGATGCCACTTCTGCTATGCATGATACTTATGATGAAACTACCTCTATGCCTGATACTACTATGCCACTTAGTGATTTTCTTGATAAACAACTTGCTAGGGCTAGAGAAATTGAAAATATTGAATCTGATGATACTGATGAAAGTGATGATGAAGAATCACTTGTTATTCCTAAGGGTTATGTTTTTGATCAAGAAGCTTCTTTAGCTATTTTAGCTTGCGAAAATAGAAATGAACTCAAAAGATTATTAGCTAAATGGAGTAAGCAATTCTAAATGCTAGAATGAAACCTGACCCTGCTTTTGCTACTTCACCTATCTTTGTTACTGATAAAGATTATGAATTCTCTGTTGATCCTGATATAATTACTCTGGTTGAATCTGATCCTTTTCATGGTTATGAACCTGAAACTGTTGTGGCACATCTTACTAAATTGAATGATATAGCCACCCTATTCACTAAATATGAGAGAACTCGTTACTTTTACATCCTTAAAATATTTCCGTTCTCATTAAAGGGTGATGCTAAGATATGGTTTAATTATCTTGATCCTGGTTGTGTGCGTAGTCCCCAGGATATGATTTATTACTTCTTTGCTAAATATTTCCCTGCTCATAAGAAACAAGTTGCTTTAAGGGGTATATATAACTTTGTGCAAATTGAAGAAGAGAGTCTCCCACAAGCTTGGGGGAGGCTTCTCCAATTACTTAATGCTTTGCCTAATCATCCTCTTAAGAAAAATGAAATACTTGATATCTTTCATAATGGACTAACCGATGCCTCCAGAGATTACCTGGATAGTTGTGTTGGTTCTGTTTTCAGGGAAAGAACACCGGATGAAGCTGAAATTCTATTGAATAATATGTTGACAAATGAAAATAATTAGACACCTCCGGAGCCTATTCCTAAACCAACTCCAAAGAAGAGGGGTATTCTATTTCTAAGTCCTGGAGATATGCAAGAGGCAAAAAATCTATGGAAGAAAAAGGTATTAAGGCTAAAGATGTTAAGAATTTACCTCCTATTGAAGAAATACACGGTCTAAATTTACCGCCTATTGAAGAAACATATAATCTTAATCCATTACCTATTGAAAAAACTCATGGTCTTGATAACCCGACGCAGGTAGTAAAGGTAAATTATCTCTATAGATATGATAAAGCTGAAATCCCATTTACTAAATTTGCTAGCCCATGCTTAGATGAGTTTGATAAATTTATGGTTAAGCAAGAAGACTCTAATGCTTATTTTGGTATACAATTGAAATACAATTCAAATATGCTTGAACACTTGGGTGATTATATGGCTAATGTTAAAGGTGAACTTAAGCTTATTAGTAAACATGCTTCTATGGTTACCACTCAAGTAGAACAAGTACTTAAAGCTCAAAATGATTTGCTCAATGAATTGAATAGTAAGAATAATGATCATGTTGTTAGAGTGGCTACTAGAACTGGTAGAATGACTCAGGAACCTTTGTATCCTGAAGGCCACCCTAAGACAATTGAGCAAGATTCTCAGAGAAATAATATAGATGTACTTAGTTCTTCTAAAAGGAAGAAAAAGAAAAATGATAAGACTTTGCATGCTTCTAGTGATGCTATTGTTGAAACACCTGAGAATCCAAATGATATTTCTATTTCTGATGCTGAAACTCAATCTGGTAATGAACCTGAAACTAGTGATAATGTTAATAATAATATTCATGATGATGCTCAACCTAGTAATGATAATGACATAGAAATTGAACCTGTTGTTGATCTTGATAACCCACAATCAAAGAATCAATGTTATGATAAGAAAGACTTTGTTGCTAGGAAACATGGTAAAGAAAGAGAACCATGGGTTCAGAAACCCATGCCTTTTCCTCCCAAACCATCCAAGAAAAAATATGATGAGGATTTTGAGCGCTTTGCTGAAATGATTAGACCTATCTTTTTGCGTATGCGATTAACTGATATGCTCAAAACCAATCCTTATGCTAAGTACATGAAAGATATTATTACAAATAAAAGAAAGATACCGGAAGATGAAATTTCCACCATGCTTGCTAATTATACTTTTAAGGGTGGAATACCAAAGAAACTTGGAGATCCCGGTGTACCAACTATACCATGCTCCATTAAAAGAAATTATGTTAAAACTGCTTTATGTGATCTGGGAGCCGGTGTTAGTGTTATGCCTCTCTCTTTATATCGTAGACTTGATTTGAATAAGTTGACACCTACTGAAATATCTTTGCAAATGGCTGATAAATCAACTGCTATACCTGTCGGTATTTGTGAGGATGTGCATGTTGTAGTTGCAAATGTTACTATTTTAATGGACTTTGTTATTCTTGATATTCCCAAGGACGATAGTATGTCTATTATTCTTGGAAGACCCTTTTTAAATACTGCAGGGGCTGTTATTGATTGCACTAAAGGCAATGTCACTTTTCATGTTAATGGTAATAAGCATACGGTACACTTTCCGAGGAAACAACCTCAAGTTCATAGTATCAACTCTATTGGAAAAATTCCATCGATTATATTTGGAGGTTTTGAATTTGCTCTTCCTACTGCCAAGAAGAAATATGATATTCTTATTATTGGGGATGTGCATATCCCCGTTTAGGTAACGTAGTGTTATTCGAAATTTCTCCGGTTCCATGTTATTCGGAATGAGTTCGTTAACAAGACTTGATCAACCTTGTTAGTGGATTCCTTTTGATGATCATGAGATGGATGAAACTAGAAGGCACAACCTTATGTACCCCACTTTTACTTTCTGTTATTTATATTAAATAAAATAAATATTTTTTTGTCTGTTATCTGATTATCCGTGCAATATAAAAATACCTCGAAAATAAAAGTTCTCCAAATGCCCTGAAATTTAAATATGATTTTTTTCCAGAATATTTGAGAATAGTTGGCACAAAGAACACAGCAGGGGGGCCAACCACCTGACCACGAGGGTGTAGGGCGCACCCCCTACCTCGTGGGCCCACGGTGGCCCTCCTCCACTTATTCCTGCACCCACACACTTCATCTTCCTCCCACAAACATGAATATCCAGCTCAAGCACGAGTTCTAGCTCACTTTGCTGCCATTTTCGACCTCCTTGCTCAAAGCACCTCTCACAAAACTGCTTGAGGAGATTGTTCCTTGTTATGTGACTCCTCCATTGGTCCAATTAGTTTTTGTTCTAGTGCTTTATTCATTGCAAATTTTTGCTGCTTAGGTGACCCTGTTCTTGAGCTTGCATGTCAAATTTATATGGTCAAAAGTAGTTTTGATGCATGATATAGGCCTTAGGCACTTGTAGGAGTAGTTGCTATCAATATTATTGAGTTTGGTTTACTTTCATTTTGAAGTTACTAAAAATTTTAGAATTTTTCAGAAAATGATGAGGAGACTTTTGAGGGGCTCATCGAGCCAAAGCTTGAAGGAAAAGGCACCAAAGCCTAAGTATAGTCTGCCTCGCACCGTGGAGATTCGGGCGTGTGAATGGCCTTCCGATGATTTCTTGAGAGCAGCCGGGATTTATGAAGATTTTCATGAATTGGCTAAACATGCAGGCCTCACCGCTTTCCTCCACGACCAATGCGATCAGTATCTCTTACTCACAAATACCTTAGTGCAAAACTTTCATTTTCATTCTAGGAACTCACCACCTATGGTGGAGTTTCATTTATATGATGAGCATAAGGAGATGTCACTTTATGATTTTCGTCGGATTTGTTTAGTCCCTTTTGAGGGCAAGACAGAAGAACCACATCGTGATGATGTGGAGAGGTTTATTGATACTATCACTGTAGGGGAAACAAGGAAGGTTTCCGATGCACGAATCACTAGCATACATTTTCCTGTTTTACGCTATTTTGCATTATTTGCTAGTCGTTGTTTAATTGGTCGCGGAAACTGTGGAAACCTTAGTATCCCTGATATTATTATTTTTCTCCAAGGTTTATACAGTGATAACACTTTTAGTATGGGCGGCATTATTGCCAAACGGTTAACTCTGAACTGTACAAAGGGCCCCATCTTTGGAGGCATCTATGCCTCACGCCTAGCTGCACATTTTAACATACCTATTAGGCATTCTGAGAAGGAAGAAAAAGTGCTGCCTCGTGTTTATCTAGATTATAAAAGTATGGTGGCACATGATTTTATTGTTAAGAATAGGGAAGGAGAACTTAAATATCAATTGTTCTTTAAAAACATCGTCCTGTGACTATTACCCTACCTGCTCCTTCTTTGTTTGATTTATCTTCAGGCATGTACCTTGTTCCGCTGAAGGCTATTCACGCCTACCGGAACCCTGCACCAGCTGAGGAGCCAGAGCCGGAACCACAAGTTGATCCTTCACTACAGTCTAATTACCAGTGGGATCCGGAGATGATTGTCAGCCAGTGGCAAGCGGAGTCTTCCTCTTCTCCATCCCAATACGACCCCAACTACTATTATGGATATCCGCCAAGCCAGCCGTGGCCAAAGGCCAACTTAGGCCAAAATCCTAAGCTTGGGGGAGTACGTATTTCCCATCGACATTACATTTATGTTCACACACTCATTGCTAGATGTCGGTGCTCATACTTTTTCATTGTATCATCCATGCTAGTTTATTTCCCTTTTTATGCTTTCTTCTTATGTGTTTAATAAAACTTAAGAAAAACCAAAAAAATTAGTTGTAGCTTTTAATCCGTTTAATTTCCATGCTTGTAGTAGTAATTAAAAAGAAAACCTAAAAATATTTCCTGTTCTTCTTTTTCTTGTTGGGAGCTTTCCCGTGTAAATAGGTTTATTTCTTTTCTTTTCTTTGGGGGTCGATAGGAGAATACCATATATAATTAAATTGTTGAAGTGACACTTATATGCATTATTGTTTATCTGACAAAAGAGCCCATATTGCCTTGTCTTCTCCTGTTTGTTGAATGCCTGCAGATTCCAGCTTAGTCCAATGCACGTGCACTATTATTATTATTCACATCGTTCGGTCGTGCAAGTGAAAGGCAATTATGATGATATATGATGGACTGGCTGAGATAAGAAAAGCTAGTATGAACTCGACATCTTTTGTTTTTGTAAATATGATTAGTTCATCGTTCCTGGTTCAGCCTATTATGAATAGACATGTTTGCACTGACAATTAGAGATCATAGTTTCTTGTGCCATGCTTGATTAGCTATGAGTTATAATGGTTTACCTTGCATGCCAATATGCTATTAAAATGGTTATGATTGAAGGAAATATGCCCTAGAGGCAATAATAAAGTTATTATTTATTTCCTTACATCATGATAAATGTTTATTATTCATGCTAGAATTGTATTAACCGGAAACATAATACATGCGTGAATACATAGACAAACAGAGTGTCACTAGTATGCCTCTACTTGAATAACTCGTTAATCAAAGATGGTTATGTTTCCTAACCAAAAACAAAGAGTTGTTATTTGATTAACGAGATCACATCATTAGGTGAATGATCTGATTGACATGACACATTCCATTAGCTTAGCACCCGATCGTTTAGTATGTTGCTATTGCTTTCTTCATGACTTATACATGTTCCTATGACTATGAGATTATGCAACTCCCGTTTGCTGGAGGAACACTTTGTGTGCTACCAAACGTCACAACGTAAATGGGTGATTATAAAGGTGCTCTACAGGTGTCTCCAAACGTACATGTTGGGTTGGCGTATTTCGAGATTAGGATTTGTCACTCCGATTGTCGAAGAGGTATCTCTGGGCCCTCTCGGTAATGCACATCACATAAGCCTTGCAAGCATTACAACTAATGAGTTAGTTGCGAGATGATGTATTACAGAACGAGTAAAGAGACTTGCCGGTAACGAGATTGAACTAGGTATTGGATACCGACGATCGAATCTCGGGCAAGTAACATACCGATGACAAAGGGAACAACGTATGTTGTTATGCGGTCTGACCGATAAAGATCTTCGTAGAATATGTAGGAGCCAATATGGGCATCCAGGTCCCGCTATTGGTTATTGACCGGAGACATGTCTCGGTCATGTCTACATTGTTCTCGAACCGTAGGGTCCGCACGCTTAACGTTACGATGACAGTTATTATGAGTTTATACATTTTGATGTACCGAAGTTAGTTCGGAGTCCCGGATGTGATCACGGACATGACGAGGAGTCTCGAAATGGTCGAGACATAAAGATTGATATATTGGATGACTATATTCGGACACCGGAAGCGTTCCGGTGAAGTTTCGGATAAAATCGGAGCACCGGGGGGTTACCGGAACCCCCCGGGGGGTTAATGGGCCTCATGGGCCTAAAGTGGAGAAGAGGAAGGGGCTGCCAGGGCAGGCCGCGCGCCCCCTCTTCCCCTAGTACGAATTGGACTAGGAGGGAGGGGCGGCGCCCCCCTCTTTCCCTCTCTTCTCCCACCTCTCCTAATTGGACAAGGAAAGGGGGGGAGTCCTACTCCCGGTAGGAGTAGGACTCCTCCTGCGCGCCTCCATAGGGCCGGCCGCACCCCCCCTGGATCCTTTATATACGGAGGCAAGGGGGCACCCTAGAACACACAAGTTGATCCTTGTGATCGTTCCTTAGCCGTGTGCGGTGCCCCCTTCCACCATATTCCACCTCGATCATATCGTTGTAGTGCTTAGGCGAAGCCCTGCGTCGGTAGAACGTCATCATCATCACCACGCCGTTGTGCTGACGGAACTCATCCCCGAAGCTTTGCTGGATCGGAGCCCGGGGAGCATCATCGAGCTGTACATGTGCTAAGAACTCGGAGGTGCCGGAGTAACGGTTCTTGGATCGGTCGGATCGGGAAGACGTACGACTACTTCCTCTACGTTGTGTCAACGCTTCCGCTTTGGTCTACGAGGGTACGTAGACAACACTCTCCCCTCTCGTTGCTATGCATCACCATGATCTTGCGTGTGCGTAGGAATTTTTTTGAAATTACTGCGTTCCCCAACAGTGGCATCCGAGCCTAGGTTTTATGGTTTGATGTTATATGCACGAGTAGAACACAAGTGAGTTGTGGGCGATATAAGTCATACTGCCTACCAGCATGTCATACTTTGGTTCGGCGGTATTGTTGGATGAAGTGGCTCGGACTGACATTACGCGTACGCTTACGCGAGACCGGTTCTCCCGACGTGCTTTGCACAAAGGTGGCTTGCGGGTGACTGTTTCTCCAACTTTAGTTGAACCGAGTGTGGCTACGCCCGGTCCTTGCGAAGGTTTAAATGGCATCAACTTGACAAACTATCGTTGTGGTTTTGATGTGTAGGTAAGATTGGTTCTCGCTTAAGCCCGTAGCAGCCACGTAAACCATGCAACAACAAAGTAGAGGATGTCTAACTTGTTTTTGCAAGGCATGTTGTGATGTGATATGGTCAAGACATGATGCTAAATTTTATTGTATGAGATGATCATGTTTTGTAACCAAGTTATCGGCAACTGGCAGGAGCCATATGGTTGTCGCTTTATTGTATGCAATGCAATCGCGCTGTAATGATTTGCTTTATCACTAAGCGGTAGCGATAGTCGTGGAAGCATAAGATTGGCGAGACAACAACGATGCTACGATGGAGATCAAGGTGTCGCGCCGGTGACGATGGTGATCATGACGATGCTTCGGAGGTGGAGATCACAAGCACAAGATGATGATGGCCATATCATATCACTTATATTGATTGCATGTGATGTTTATCTTTTATGCATCTTATCTTGCTTTGATTGACGGTAGCATTATAAGATGATCTCTCACTAAATTATCAAGATAAAAGTGTTCTCCCTGAGTATGCACCGTTGCCAAAGTTCGTCGTGCCCAGACACCACGTGATGATCGGGTGTGATAAGCTCTACGTCCATCTACAATGGGTGCAAGCCAGTTTTGCACACGCAGAACACTCAGGTTAAACTTGACGAGCCTAGCATATGCAGATATGGCCTCGGAACACTGAGATCGAAAGATCGAGCGTGAATCATATAGTAGATATGATCAACATAGTGATGTTCACCATTGAAAACTACTCCATTTCACGTGATGATCGGTTATGGTTTAGTTGATTTGGATCACGTGATCACTTAGAGGATTAGAGGGATGTCTATCTAAGTGGGAGTTCTTAAGTAATTTGATTAATTGAACTTAAATTTATCATGAACTTAGTACCTGATAGTATCTTGCTTATGTATGTTTGATTGTCGATAGATGGCCCGTGCTGTTGTTCCGTTGAATTTTAATGTGTTCCTTGAGAAAGCAAAGTTGAAAGATGATGGTAGCAATTACACGGACTGGGTCCGTAACTTGAGGATTATCCTCATTGCTGCACAGAAGAATTACGTCCTGGAAGCACCGCTGGGTGCCAGGCCTGCTGCTGGAGCAACACCAGATGTTATGAACGTCTGGCAGAGCAAAGCTGATGACTACTCGATAGTTCAGTGTGCCATGCTTTACGGCTTAGAATCGGGACTTAAACGACGTTTTGAACGTCATGGAGCATATGAGATGTTCCAGGAGTTGAAGTTAATATTTCAAGCAAATGCCCGGATTGAGAGATATGAAGTCTCCAATAAGTTCTATAGCTGCAAGATGGAGGAGAACAGTTCTGTCAGTGAGCATATACTCAAAATGTCTGGGTATAACAATCACTTGATTCATATGGGAGTTAATCTTCCAGATGATTGCGTCATTGACAGAATTCTCCAATCACTGCCACCAAGCTACAAGAGCTTCATGATGAACTATAATATGCAAGGGATGAATAAGACTATTCCCGAGCTCTTCGCAATGCTGAAAGCTGCGGAGGTAGAAATCAAAAAGGAGCATCAAGTGTTGATGGTCAACAAGACCACTAGTTTCAAGAAAAAGGGCAAAGGGAAGAACAAGGGGAACTTCAAGAAGAACAGCAAGCAAGTTGCTGCTCAAGAGAAGAAACCCAAGTCTGGACCTAAGCCTGAAACTGAGTGCTTCTACTAGAAGTAGACTGGTCACTGGAAGCGGAACTGCCCCAAGTATTTGGCGGATAAGAAGGATGGCAAGGTGAACAAAGGTATATGTGATATACATGTTATTGATGTGTACCTTACTAGAGCTCGCAGTAGCACCTGGGTATTTGATACTGGTTCTGTTGCTAATATTTGCAACTCAAAACAGGGACTACGGATTAAGCGAACACTGGCAAAGGACAAGGTGACGATGCGCGTGGGAAATGGTTCCCAAGTCGATGTGATCGCGGTCGGCACGCTACCTCTACATCTACCTTCGGGATTAGTATTAGACCTAAATAATTGTTATTTGGTGCCATCGTTGAGCATGAACATTATATATGGATCTTGTTTGATGCGAGACGGTTATTCATTTAAATCAGAGAATAATGGTTGTTCTATTTATATGAGTAATATCTTTTATGGTCATGCACCTTTGAAGAGTGGTCTATTTTTGATGAATCTCGATAGTAGTAACACACATATTCATAATGTTGAAGCCAAAAGATGCAGAGTTGATAATGATAGTGCAACTTATTTGTGGCACTGCCGTTTAGGTCATATCGGTATAAAACGCATGAAGAAACTCCATACTGATGGACTTTTGGAACCGCTTGATTATGAATCACTTGGTACTTGCGAACCGTGCCTCATGGGCAAGATGACTAAAACACCGTTCTCCGGTACTATGGAGAAAGCAACAGATTTATTAGAAATCATACATACCGATGTATGTGGTCTGATGAATATTGAGGCTCGTGGCGGATATCGTTATTTTCTCACCTTCACAGATGACTTAAGCAGATATGGGTATATCTACTTAATGAAACACAAGTCTGAAACATTTGAAAAGTTCAAAGAATTTCAGAGTGAAGTTGAAAATCATTGTAACAAGAAAATAAAGTTTCTACGATCTGATCGTGGAGGAGAATATTTGAGTTACGAGTTTGGTGTACATTTGAAAAATTGTGGAATAGTTTCGCAACTCACGCCACCCGGAACACCACAGCGTAATGGTGTGTCCGAACGTCGTAATCGTACTTTACTAGATATGGTACGATCTATGATGTCTCTTACTGATTTACCGCTATCATTTTGGGGTTATACTTTAGAGACGGCCGCATTCACGTTAAATAGGGCACCATCAAAATCCGTTGAGACGACACCTTATGAACTATGGTTTGGCAAGAAAGCAAAGTTGTCGTTTCTTAAAATTTGGGGTTGCGATGCTTATGTGAAAAAGCTTCAACCTGATAAGCTCGAACCCAAATCGGAGAAATGTGTCTTCATAGGATACCCAAAGGAGACTGTTGGGTACACCTTCTATCACAGATCCGAAGGCAAGATATTTGTTGCTAAGAATGGATCCTTTCTAGAGAAGGAGTTTCTCTCAAAAGAAGTGATTGGGAGGAAAGTAGAACTTGACGAGGTAACTGTACCTGCTCCCTTATTGGAAAATAGTACATCACAGAAAACTATTTCTGCGACATCTACACCAATTAGTGAGGAAGCTAATGATGATGATCATGAAACTTCAGGACAAGATACTACTGTACCTCGTAGATCGACCAGAGTGAGATCCGCACCAGAGTGGTACGGTAATCCAGTTCTGGAAATCATGCTACTAGATCATGATGAACCTACGAACTATGAAGAAGCGATGGTGAGCCCAGATTCCGCAAAGTGGCTTGAAGCCATGAAATCTGAGATGGGATCCATGTATGAGAACAAAGTATGGACTTTGGTTGACTTGCCCGATGATCGGCAAGCAATTGAGAATAAATGGATCTTCAAGAAGAAGACTGACGCTGATGGTAATGTTACTGTCTACAAAGCTCGACTTGTCGCAAAAGGTTTTCGACAAGTTCAAGGGGTTGACTACGATGAGACCTTCTCACCCGTAGCGATGCTTAAGTCCGTCCGAATCATGTTAGCAATTGCCGCATTTTATGATTATGAAATTTGGCAGATGGATGTCAAAACTGCATTCCTGAATGGATTTCTGGAAGAAGAGTTGTATATGATGCAACCGGAAGGTTTTGTCGATCCAAAGGGAGCTAACAAAGTGTGCAAGCTCCAGCGATCCATTTATGGACTGGTGCAAGCCTCTCGGAGTTGGAATAAACGCTTTGATAGTGTGATCAAAGCATTTGGTTTTATATAGACTTTCGGAGAAGCCTGTATTTACAAGAAAGTGAGTGGGAGATCTGTAGCATTTCTGATATTATATGTGGATGACATATTACTGATTGGAAATGATATAGAATTTCTGGATAGCATAAAGGGATACTTGAATAAGAGTTTTTCAATGAAAGACCTCGGTGAAGCTGCTTACATATTAGGCATAAAGATCCATAGAGATAGATCAAGACGCTTAATTGGACTTTCACAAAGCACATACCTTGACAAGATTTTGAAGAAGTTCAAAATGGATCAAGCAAAGAAAGGGTTCTTGCCTGTGTTACAAGGTGTGAAGTTGAGTCAGACTCAATGCCCGACCACTGCAGAAGATAGAGAGAAAATGAAAGATGTTCCCTATGCTTCAGCCATAGGCTCTATCATGTATGCAATGCTGTGTACCAGACCTGATGTGTGCCTTGCTATAAGTTTGGCAGGGAGGTACCAAAGTAATCCATGAGTGGATCACTGGACAGTGGTCAAGAACATCCTGAAATACCTGAAAAGGACTAAGGATATGTTTCTCGTATATGGAGGTGACAAAGAGCTCATCGTAAACGGTTACATTGATGCAAGCTTTGACACTGATCCGGACGATTCTAAATCGCAAACCGGATACGTGTTTATATTAAACGGTGGAGCTGTCAGTTGGTGCAGTTCTAAACAAAGCGTCGTGGCGGGATCTACATGTGAAGCGGAGTACATAGCTGCTTTGGAAGCATCAAACGAAGGAGTCTGGATGAAGGAGTTCATATCCGATCTAGGTGTCATACCTAGTGCATCGGGTCCAATGAAAATCTTTTGTGACAATACTGGTGCAATTGCCTTGGCAAAGGAATCTAGATTTCACAAGAGAACCAAGCACATCAAGAGACGCTTCAATTCCATCCGGGATCTAGTCCAGGTGGGACACATAGAGATTTGCAAGATACATACGGATCTGAATGTTGCAAACCCATTAACTAAGCCTTTTCCACGCGCAAAACATGATCAGCACCAAGGCTCCATGGGTGTTAGAATCATTACAGTCTAATCTAGATTATTGACTCTAGTGAAAGTGGGAGACTGAAGGAAATATGCCCTAGAGGCAATAATAAAGTTATTATTTATTTCGTTACATCATGATAAATGTTTATTATTCATGCTAGAATTGTATTAACCGGAAACATAATACATGTGTGAATACATAGACAAACAGAGTGTCACTAGTATGCCTCTACTTGACTAGCTCGTTAATCAAAGATGGTTACGTTTCCTAACCATAAACAAAGAGTTGTTATTCGATTAACGAGATCACATCATTAGGTGAATGATCTAATTGACATGACCCATTCCATTAGCTTAGCACCCGATCATTTAGTATGTTGCTATTGCTTTCTTCATCACTTATACATGTTCCTATGACTATGAGATTATGCAACTCCCGTTTGCCGGAGGAACACTTTGTGTGCTACCAAACGTCACAACGTAAATGGGTGATTATAAAGGTGCTCTACAGGTGTCTCCAAAGGTACATGTTGGGTTGGCGTATTTCGAGATTAGGATTTGTCACTCCGATTGTCGGAGAGGTATCTCTGGGCCCTCTCGGTAATGCACATCACATAAGCCTTGCAAGCATTACAACTAATGAGTTAGCTGCGAGATGATGTATTACGGAACGAGTAAAGAGACTTGCCGGTAACGAGATTGAACTAGGTATTGGATACCGACGATCGAATCTCGGGCAAGTAACATACCGATGACAAAGGGAACAACGTATGTTGTTATGCAGTCTGACCGATAAAGATCTTCATAGAATATGTAGGAGCCAATATGGGCATCCAGGTCCCGCTATTGGTTATTGACCGGAGACGTGTCTCGGTCATGTCTACATTGTTCTCGAACCGTAGGGTCCGCACGCTTAACGTTACGATGATAGTTATTATGAGTTTATACATTTTGATGTACCGAAGTTACTTCGGAGTCCCGGATGTGATCACGGACATGACGAGGAGTCTCGAAATGGTTGAGACATAAAGATTGATATATTGGATGACTATATTCGGACACCGGAAGCGTTCCGGTGAAGTTTCGGATAAAACCGGAGCACCGGGGGGTTACCGGAACCCCCCGGGGGGTTAATGGGCCTCATGGGCCTAAAGTGGAGAAGAGGAAGGGGCTGCCAGGGCAGGCCGCGCGCCCCCTCTTCCCCTAGTCTGAATTGGACTAGGAGGGAGGGGCGGCGCCCCCCTCCTTCCCTCTCTTCTCCCACCTCTCCTAATTGGACAAGGAAAGGGGGGAGTCCTACTCCCGGTAGGAGTAGGACTCCTCCTGCGCGCCTCCATAGGGCCGGCCGCACCCCCCCCCCTTGGATCCTTTATATATGGAGGCAAGGGGGCACCCTAGAACACACAAGTTGATCCTCGTGATCGTTCCTTAGCCGTGTGCGGTGCCCCCTTCCACCATATTCCACCTCGATCATATCGTTGTAGTGCTTAGGCGAAGCCCTGCGTCGGTAGAACGTCATCATCATCACCCGCCGTTGTGCTGATGGAACTCATCCCCGAAGCTTTGCTGGATCGGAGCCCGGGGAGCGTCATCGAGCTGTACATGTGCTAAGAACTCGGAGGTGCCGGAGTAACGGTGCTTGGATCGGTTGGGTCGGGAAGACGTACGACTACTTCCTCTACGTTGTGTCAATGCTTCCGCTTCAGTCTACGAGGGTACGTAGATAACACTCTCCCCTCTCGTTGCTATGCATCACCATGATCTTGCATGTGCGTAGGAATTTTTTTGAAATTACTGTGTTCCCCAACAATGATGTGGTATGATAGGGTGGTATCCTCCTCTAAATGATTGAAGTGACTTGACTTGGCGCATGTTCACGCATGTAGTTGAAACAAAATCAGCATAGCCTTCACGATATTTATGTTCATGGTGGATTATATCCTACTCATGCTTGCATTCGGCGTTGATTAATTTTAATGCATGTTCATGACTGTTGTCGCTCTCTAGCTGATCGCTTCCCACTCTTTTGCTAGCCTTCACCTGTACTAAGCGGGAATACTGCTTGTGCATCCAATCCCTTAAACCCCAAAGTTATTCCACATGAGTCCACTATACCTACCTATATACGGTATCTACCTGCCGTTCCAAGTAAATTTGTATGTGCCAAACTCTAAACCTTCAAATAAATATCCTGTTTTGTATGCTCTAATAGCTCATGTATCAACTAGGGTTGTCTGTATCTTCCATGTTAGGCGGGTTATTCTCAAGAGGAGTGGACTCCGCTCCTCACTCACGAGATAAATGGCTGGTCACCGGGATGCCCAATCCCATGCTTTATGCAAACTAAATCAAAATAATTGCAAACAAACTCCCCCTGGGACTCTTGTTAGTTGGAGGCACTCGTTGTTTCGAGCAAGCCATGGATTGATGCTTGTTGGTGTAAGGGGGAGTATAAACTTTACCATTCTGTTTGGGAACCGCCTATAATGTGTGCAGCATGGAAGATATCGCCATCTCTTGGTTTTTATGTTGACAATGAAAGTATACTGCTCAAAATATTATTCACCTCTATTTCAAAACCGAGCTCTGGCACCTCTACAAATCACTGCTTCCCTCTGCGAAGGGCCTATCTATTTACTTTTATGATGAGTCATCATCTTCTTATTAAAAAGCATCAGTTGGAGAGCACCTTTGTCATTTGCATTCATTACTGTTAGTTTACATTGAGTATGACTTGACTGGATCTCTTTTACCATGAATTACAATGTCTAGTCAGTCCTTGGTCTTTAAAGGTGCTCTGCATTTATGTTTTGCGGTCTCGGAAAGGGCTAGCGAGATACCACCTTGTTATATCATATTATGATTGTTTTGAGAAAGTGTTGTCATCCGAGATTTATTATTATGGCTCGCTAGTTGATTATGCTATTGATATGAGTAAACTTGAGACCTATGCATTATTGCAAATGTGGTTAGTTATAATCTTTGCTGAAAACTTGAATGCTGGCTTTACATATTTACAACAATAAGAGCAAACAGAGTTTGTAAAACTTTTTCTTTATCACTTTTAGTTTGTCAACAGAATTGCTTGAGGACAAGCAAAGGTTTAAGCTTGGGGGAGTTGATACATCTCCAACGTATCTACTTTTCCAAACACTTTTGCCCTTGTTTTGGACTCAACTTGCATGATTTGAATGGAACTAACCTAGACTGACGCTATTTTCAGCAGAATTACCGTGGTGTTATTTGTGTGCAGGAGCAAACATTCTCGGAATGACCTGAAACTTCACGGAGCCACTTTTCATAAAATAATAAAAAATAACTGCAAAAGATGAAGGCCAGGGGGCCCACCACCTCTCCATGAGGGTGGGGGCGCGCCTGCCCCCCTAGGGCGCGCCCCCCTACCTTGTGGGCCCCCTGTTGCCTCTCCGACTCCAACTCCACCTCCATATATTGAGTTTCTGGGAGAAAAAAATCAAAGAGAAGAATTCATCGCGTTTTACGATACGGAGCCGCCGCCAAGCCCTAAAACCTCTCGGGAGGGCTGATCTGGAGTCGGTTCGGGACTCCGAAGAGGGGAATCTGTCGCCATCGTCATCATCAACCATCCTTCATCACCAATTTCATGATGCTCACCGCTGTGCGTGAGTAATTCCATCATAGGCTTGCTGGACGGTGATGGGTTGGGTGGGATCTATCATGTAATCAAATTAGTTTTGTTACGGTTTGATCTCTAGTGTCCACTATGTTCTGAGATTGATGTTGCTATGACTTTGCTATGCTTAATGCTTGTCACTAGGGCCCGAGTGCCATGATTTCAGATCTGAACCTATTATGTTTTCATCAATATATGAGTGTTCTTGATCATATCTTGCAAGTCTATAGTCACCTATTATGTGTTATGATCCGTTAACCCCGAAGTGACAATAATAGGGATACTTACCGGTGATGACCGTAGTTTGAGGAGTTCATGTATTCACTATGTGTTAATGCTTTGTTTCGGTTCTCTATTAAAAGGAGGCCTTAATATCCCTTAGTTTCCGTAAGGACCCCGCTGCCACGGGAGGGTAGGACTAAAGATGTCATGCAAGTTCTTTTCCATAAGCACGTATGACTATGTTCGGAATACATGCCTACATTACATTGATGAACTGGAGCTAGTTCTGTGTCACCCTAGGTTATGACTGTTACATGATGAACCGCATCTGGCACAATTCTCCATCACCGATCCATTGCCTACGAGCTTTCTACATATTGTTCTTTGCTTATTTACTTTCCCGTTGTTATTACTATCATCACTACAAAATACCAAAAACATTATTTTTGCTATCGTTACCTTTTGCTACCGTACCACTACTATCATATTACTTTGCCACTAAATACTTTGCTGCAGATATTAAGTTTCTAGGTGTGGTTGAATTGACAACTCAGCTACTAATACTTGAGAATATTCTTTGGCTCCCCTTGTGTCGAATCAATAAATTTGGGTTGAATACTCTACCCTCGAAAACTGTTGCGATCCCCTATACTTGTGGGTTATCACGCGCGCGTCCGAAAGCTGTCCTGGACCCGGCCCGGGCAGTCGTCACCGTTGGGTCCGGATCATCCCCAAACGTCTATAAAACATCATCATTTCCTTGTTTGTACTCCCTAACCCATTCATCTCCGACCGTCCGATTTTGATCGGATGATCCAAAATACTCCCTCCTATCTATATTCTGGTATATATAGTAGATAAACTCCTAACCTTAAATTTTAGGGACAATGTCCCATCCATCTCATCAACCATCAACCGCCGCCGCCACTCTCTCCCTTGGGATCCTCCCAGATCCCCTCTGTTGGGAAATGTAGCAGAATTTTAAAATTTTCTACGCATCATCAAGATCAATCTATGGAGTCATATAGCAACGAGGGAGAGAGGAGTGCATCTACATACCCTTGTAGATCACGAGCGGAAGCGTTCAAGAGAACGGGGTTGATGGAGTCGTACTCGACGTGATCCAAATCACTGAAGATCCTAGCGCCGAACGGACGGCACCTCCACGTTCAACACACGTACGGAGCAAGGACGTCTCCCGCACCTTGATCTAGCAAGGAGGAGGGAGAGGTTGAGGAAGAGGGCTCCAACAGCAGCACGACGGCGTGGTGGTGATGAAGCTGCAGTACTCCGGCAGGGCTTCGCCAAGCTCTTATGGAGGAGGAGAGGTGTTGGGGAGGGGAGGGGCTGCGCCTTGGATGTCGTATGCAGCCCTCCCCTCACCCCTCTATTTATAGGGGAAGGGGGAAGGGGGCCGGCTCCCTCTAGATGAGATCTAGAGGGGGGGCGGCGGCCAAGGGGAGGGGGGCTTGCCCCCCAAGCAAGGGGGCGCCCCCCTTAGGGTTTCCCCCAACCCTAGGCGCATGGGCCCTAGGGGGGTGTGGCGCCCCAGCCCACTTGGGCTGGTTCCCTTCTCCATACAGCCCATAAGGCCCTCCGGAAGAGGTGGCCCCTCCCGGTGGACCCCCGGAACCCCTCCGGTGTCCCCGGTACAATACCGTTATGCCCCCGAACCTTTCCAGGGACCGTATGACAACTTCCCATATATAAATCTTTACCTCCGGACCATTCTGGAACTCCTCGTGACGTCCGGGATCTCATCCGAGACTCCGAACAACATTTGGTAATCACATACAAGTCTTCCTAACAACCCTAGCGTCACCGAACCTTAAGTGTGTAGACCCTACGGGTTCGGGAGACATGCAGACATGACCGAGACGACTCTCCGGTCAATAACCAACAGCGGGATCTGGATACCCATGTTGGCTCCCACATGCTCCACGATGATCTCATCGGACGAACCACGATGTCGAGGATTCAATCAATCCGTATACAATTCCCTTTGTCAATCGGTACGTTACTTGCCCGAGACTCGATCGTCGGTATCCCAATACCTTGTTTAGTCTCTTTATAGTCACCCAGTTATGTTGTGACGTTTGGCAAACCCAAGGCGCTCCTACGGTATCCGGGAGTTGCACAATCTCATGGTATAAGGAAATGATACTTGACATTCAGAAAAGCTATAGCAAATGAACTACACGATCTTTGAGCTAAGCTTAGGATTGGGTCTTGTCCATCACATCATTCTCCTAATGATGTGATCCCGTTATCAATGACATCCAATGTCCATAGTCAGGAAACCATGACTATCTTTTGATCAACGAGCTAGTCAACTAGAGGCTCACTAGGGACGTGTTGTGGTCTATGTATTCACACATGTATTATGATTTCCGGATAACACAATTATAGCATGAACAATAGACAATTATCATGAACAAAGAAATATAATAACCATTTTATTATTGCCTCTAGGGCATATTTCCAACAGTCTCCCACTTGCACTAGAGTCAATATTCTAGTTACATTGTGATGAATCGAACACCCATGCAGTTCTGGTATTGATCATGTTTTGCTCTAGGGAGAGGTTTAGTCAACGGATCTGCTACATTCAGGTCCGTATGTACTTTACAAATCTCTATGTCTCCATTTTGAACACTTTTACGAATGGAGTTGAAGCGACGCTTGATATGCCTGGTCTTCCTGTGAAACCTGGGCTCCTTGGCAAGGGCAATAGCTCTAGTGTTGTCACAGAAGAGAGTCATCGGGCCTGACGCATTGGGTATGACTCCTAGGTCGGTAATGAGATCCTTCACCCAGACTGCTTCTTGTGCTGCCTTTGAGGCTGCCATGTACTCCGCTTCACATGTAGATCCCGCCACAACGCTTTGCTTGCAACTGCACCAGCTTACTGCCCCACCATTCAAAATATACACGTGTCCGGTTTGTGACTTAGAGTCATCCAGATCTGTGTCGAAGCTAGCATCGACGTAACCCTTTACGACGAGCTCTTCATCACCTCCATAAACGAGAAACATTTCCTTGGTCCTTTTCAGGTACTTCCGGATATTCTTGACCGTTGTCCAGTGTTCCATGCCGGGATTACTTTGGTACCTTCCTACCAAACTTACGGCAAGGTTTACATCAGGTCTGGTAGACAGCATAGCATACATGATAGATCCTATGGCCGAGGCATAGGGGACGACACTCATCTTTTCTCTATCTTCTGCCGTGGTCGGGCATTGGGCCGTGCTCAATCTCGTACCTTGCAATACAGGCAAGGACCCCTTCTTTGACTGATCCATTTTGAACTTCTTCAATATCTTGTCAAGGTGCGTACTCTGTGAAAGACCAATGAGGCGTCTCGATCTATCTCTATAGATCTTGATGCCTAATATATAAGCAGCTTCTCCAAGGTCCTTCATTGAAAAACACTTGTTCAAGTAGGCCTTTATGCTTTCCAAGAATTCTATATCATTTCCCATCAACAGTATGTCATCCACATACAATATGAGAAATGCTACAGAGCTCCCACTCACTTTCTTGTAAATGCAGGCTTCTCCATAAGTCTGCATAAACCCAAACGCTTTGATCATCTCATCAAAACGAATGTTCCAACTCCGAGATGCTTGCACCAGCCCATAAATCAAGCATTGGAGCTTGCACACCTTTTCAGCATTCTTAGGATCGACAAAACCTTCCGGCTGCATCATATACAATTCTTCCTTAAGGAAACCATTAAGGAATGCCATTTTGACGTCCATTTGCCATATCTCATAATCATAGAATGCAGCAATTGCTAACATGATTCGGACGGACTTCAGCTTCTCTACGGGTGAGAAAGTCTCATCCTAGTCAACCCCTTGAACTTGTCGATAACCCTTAGCGACAAGCCGAGCTTTATAGATGGTCACATTACCATCCGCGTCTGTCTTCTTCTTAAAGATCCATTTATTTTCTATGGCTCGCCGACCAACGGGCAAGTCATTCAAAGTCCATACTTCGTTTTCATACATGGATCCTATCTCGGATTTCATGGCTTCCAGCCATTTGTCGGAATCCGGGCCCGCCATCGCTTCTTCATAGTTCGAAGGTTCACCGTTGTCTAACAACATGATTTCCAAGACAGGGTTGCCGTACTACTCTGGTGCGGAACGTGTCCTTGTGGACCTACGAAGTTCAGTAGCAACTTGATCTGAAGTTTCATGATCATCATCATCAACTTCCTCTCTAGTCGGTGCAGGCACCTTAGGAACATTTTCTTGAGCTGCGCCACTTACCGGTTCAAGAGGTAATACTTCATCAAGTTCTACCTTCCTTCCACTTATTTCTTTCGAGAGAAACTCTTTCTCTAGAAAGGAACCATTCTTGGCAACGAAGATCTTGCCTTCGGATCTGAGGTAGAAGGTATACCCAATAGTTTCTTTAGGGTATCCTATGAAGATGCATTTTTCCGATTTGGGTTCGAGCTTTTCAGGTTGAAGTTTCTTGACATAAGCATCGCATCCCTAAACTTTTAGAAACAACAGCTTAGGTTTCTTCCCAAACCATAATTCATACGGTGTCGTCTCAACGGATTTCGATGGAGCCCTATTTAAAGTGAATGCAGCAGTCTCTAAAGCATAGCCCCAAAATGATAGCGGTAAATCGGTAAGAGACATCATAGATCGCACCATATCTAATAGAGTGCGATTACGATGTTCGGACACACCATTACGCTGAGGTGTTCCAGGCGGCATGAGTTGTGAAACTATTCCACATTTTCTTAAGTGTGTGCCAAATTCGTGACTCAAGTATTCTCCCCCACGATCTGATCGCAAGAACTTGATTTTCCTGTCACATTGATTCTCAACCTCACTCTGAAATTCCTTGAACTTTTCAAAGGTCTTAGACTTGTGTTTCATTAAGTAGACATACCCATATCTACTCAAGTCATCAGTGAGGGTGAGAACATAACGATAGCCACCGCGAGCCTCAACACTCATTGTGTTGGAAATATGCCCTAGAGGCAATAATAAATTGGTTATTATTATATT
The DNA here is from genome assembly GCF_003073215.2 of Triticum urartu. NCBI lineage: Eukaryota > Viridiplantae > Streptophyta > Magnoliopsida > Poales > Poaceae > Triticum > Triticum urartu. The sequence continues at coordinate 53,181,586 of NC_053022.1, forward strand.
TCCTTGTTCATGATAATCGTTTATTATCCATGCTAGAATTGTATTGATAGGAAACTCAGATACATGTCTGTATACATAGACAACAACATGTCCCTAGTAAGCCTCTAGTTGACTAGCTCGTTGATCAATAGATGGTTACGGTTTCCTGACCATGGACATTGGATGTCGTTGATAACGGGATCACATCATTAGGAGAATGATGTGATGGACAAGACCCAATCCTAAGCCTAGCACAAAGATCGTGTAGTTCGTATGCTAAAGCTTTTCTAATGTCAAGTGTCATTTCCTTAGACCATGAGATTGTGCAACTCCCAGATACCGTAGGAGTGCTTTGGGTGTGCCAAACGTCACAACGTAACTGGGTGGCTATAAAGGTACACTATAGGTATCTCCAAAAGTGTCTGTTGGGTTGGCACGAATCGAGACTGGGATTTGTCACTCCGTGTAACGGAGAGGTATCTCTGGGCCCACTCGGTAGGACATCATCATAATGTGCACAATGTGACCAAGGAGTTGATCACGGGATGATGTGTTACGGAACGAGCAAAGAGACTTGCCGGTAACGAGATTGAACAAGGTATCGGGATACCGACGATCGAATCTCGGGCAAGTATCGTACCGCTAGACAAAGGGAATTGTATACGGGATTGATTGAATCCTTGACATCTTGGTTCATCCGATGAGATCATCGTGGAACATGTGGGAGCCAACATGGGTATCCAGATCCCGCTGTTGGTTATTGACCGGAGAGTTGTCTCGGTCATGTCTGCATGGTTTCCGAACCCGTAGGGTCTACACACTTAAGGTTCGATGACGCTAGGGTTATAGGGAATAGATATACGTGGTTACCGAATGTTGTTCGGAGTCCCGGATGAGATCCCGGACGTCACGAGGAGTTCCGGAATGGTCCGGAGGTAAAGATTTATATATGGGAAGTCTTGTTTTGGTCGCCGGAAAAGTTTCGGGTTTTATCGGTAATGTACCGGGACCACCGGGAGGGTCCCGGTGGTCCACCAAGTGGGGCCACCAGCCCCGGAGGTCTGCATGGGCCAAGTGTGGGAGGGCACCAGCCCCTGGTGGGCTGGTGCGCCCCCCACCAGGGCCCAAGGCGAAGAGAGAAGGGAAAAGGGGGAAACCCTAGGCTCAGATGGGCCTAAGGCCCACCTAGTGGTGCGCCCCCCCTCTCTCCCCCCTTGGCCGCCCCCTAGATGGGATCTAGGGCTGGCCGCCACCCCTAGGGGTGGAAACCTAGGTGGGGGCGCAGCCCCTCCCTTTCCCCTATATATAGTGGGGGGTTTGGGCTGCTAGAAACACGAGAACATCTCCTTCTTGGCGCAGCCCTACCCGTCTCCCTCCTCGTCTCTTGCGGTGCTTGGCGAAGCCCTGCTGGAGTACCACGCTCCTCCACCACCACGCCGTCGTGCTGCTGCTGGATGGAGTCTTCCCCAACCTCTCCTTCTCCCCTTGCTGGATCAAGGCGTAGGAGACATCACCGGGCTGTACGTGTGTTGAACACGGAGGTGCCGTCCGTTCGGCACTAGGATCATCGGTGATTTGGATCACGACGAGTACGACACCATCAACCCCATTCACTTGAACGCTTCCACTTAGCGATCTACAAGGGTATGTAGATGCACTCTCCTTCCGCTCGTTGCTAGATTACTCCATAGATTGATCTTGGTGATGCGTAGAAAATTTTTGAATTTCTGCTACGATCCCCAGCAGTGGCATCATGAGCTAGGTCTATGCGTAGTTTCTATGCACGAGTAGAACACAAGTTGTTGTGGGCGTCAATTTTGTCAATTTGCTTGCCGTTACTAGTCTTATCTTGATTCGGCGGCATCATTTTACCCATGAGGCATGGTTCGCACATGTCAAATGATTCATAATCAAGAGACTCTAAAAGTCCATCTGCATGGAGCTTCTTCATGCGTTTGACACCTATGTGACCAAGGCGGCAGTGCCACAAGTATGTGGGACTATCATTATCAACCTTACATCTTTTGGTATTCACACTATGAATATGTGTAGCATTACGCTCGAGATTCATTAAGAATAAACCATTCACCATCAGAGCATGACCATAAAACATATCTCTCATATAAATAGAACAACCATTATTCTCGGATTTAAATGAGTAGCCATCTCGTATTAAACGAGATCCTGATACAATGTTCATGCTCAAAGCTGGCACTAAATAACAATTATTGAGATTTAAAACTAATCCCGTAGGTAAATGTAGAGGTGGCATGCCGACGGCGATCACATCGACCATGGAACCATTCCCGACGCGCATTGTCACCTCGTCCTTCGCTAGTCTCCGTTTATTCCGCAGCTCCTGCTTTGAGTTACAAATGTGAGCAACCGCACCGGTATCAAATACCCAGGAGCTACTACGAGTACTGGTAAGGTACACATCAATTACATGTATATCACATATACCTTTCGTGATGCCGGCCTTCTTGTCCGCTAAGTATTTGGGGCAGTTCCGCTTCCAGTGACCACTTCCCTTGCAATAAAAACACTCAGTCTCGGGCTTGGGTCCATTCTTTGGCTTCTTCCCGGTAGCTTGCTTACCGGCGCAGCAACTCCCTTGCCGTCCTTCCTGAAGTTCTTCTTACCCTTGCCTTTCTTGAACTTAGTGGTTTTATTCACCATCAACACTTGATGTTCCTTTTGACTTCTACCTCTGCTGATTTCAGCATTGAATATACCTCAGGAATGGTCTTTTCCATCCTCTGCATATTGAAGTTCATCACAAAGCTCTTGTAGCTCGGTGGAAGCAACTGAAGGATTCTGTCAATGATCGCCATCCGGGAGATTAACTCCCAGCTGAGTCAAGCGGTTATGCAACCCAGACATTTTGAGTATGTGCTCACTGACAGAACTATTTTCCTCCATCTTACAACTGAAGAACTTGTCAGAGACTTCATATCTCTCGACCCGGGCATGAGCTTGAAAAACCTTTTTCAGCTCTTCGAACATCTCATATGCTCCGTGTCTCTCAAAACGCTTTTGGAGCCCCGGTTCTAAGCTGTAAAGCATGCCGCACTGAACGAGGGAGTAATCATCAGCACGTGTCTGCCAAGCGTTCATAACGTCTTGGTTCTGTGGGACGGGTGCGTCACCTAGCGGTGCTTCTAGGACATAATCTTTCTTGGCAGCTATGAGGATGATCCTCAGGTTCTGGACCCAGTCCATATAGTTGCTGCCATCGTCTTTCAGCTTGGTTTTCTCTAGGAACGCGTTGAAGTTGAGGACAACGTGGGCCATTTGATCTACAAGACATATTGTAAAGATTTTAGACTAAGTTCATGATAATTAAGTTCATCTAATCAAATTATTCAATGAACTCCCACTTAGATAGACATGCCTCCAGTCATCTAAGTATAACATGATCCGAGTTAACTAGGCCGTGTCCGATCATCACGTGAGACGGACTAGTCAACATCGGTGAACATCTTCATGTTGATCGTATCTTCTATACGACTCATGCTCGACCTTTCGGTCTTCTGTGTTCCGAGGCCATGTTTGTACATGCTAGGCTTGTCAAGTCAACCTAAGTGTATTGTGTGTGTAAATCTGGCTTACACCCGTTGTATTCGAACGTTAGAATCTATCACACCCGATCATCACATGGTTCTTCGAAACAACGAACCTTCGCAATGGTGCACAGTTAGGGGGAACACTTTCTTGAAATTTTTACAAGGGATCATCTTATTTAAGCTACCGTCGTTCTAAGCAAATAAGATGTAAAACAAGATAAACATCACATGCAATCAAATGGTGACATGATATGGCCAATATCGTTTGCTCCTTTGATCTCCATATTCGGGGCTCCATGATCATCGTTGTCACTGGCATCACACCATGATCTCCATCATTATGATCTCCATCATCTTGTCTTCTTGAAGTTGTCTCGTCATCTATTACTTCTACTACTATGGCTAACGCTTTAGCAATAAAGTAAAGTAATTACATGACGTTTATGTTGACACGCAGGTCATAAATAAATAAAGACAACTCCTATGGCTCCTGCCGGTTGTCATACTCATCGACATGCAAGTCGTGATTCCTATTACAAGAACATGATCATCTCATACATCACATATATCATTCATCACATCCTTTGGCCATATCACATCACAAAACACTTGCTGCAAAAACAAGTTAGACGTCCTCTAATTGTTGTTGCAAGTTTTTACGTGGCTGCTATAGGTTTCTAGCAAGAACGTTTCTTACCTACGCCAAAACCACAATGTGAATTGCCAATTTCTATTTACCCTTCATAAGGACCCTGTTCATCGAATCCGATCCGACTAAAGTGGGAGAGACAGACACCCGCCAGCCACCTTATGCAACTAGTGCATGTCAGTCGGTCGAACCGATCTCACGTAAGTGTACGTGTAAGGTTGGTCCAGTCCGCTTCATCCCACGATGCCGCCGAATCAAGATAAGACTAGTAACGGCAAGCAAATTGACAATATCGACGCCCACAACTACTTTGTGTTCTACTCGTGCATAGTAACTACGCATAGACCTAGCTCATGATGCCATTGTTGGGGAACGTAGCAGAATTTTAAAATTTTCTACGCATCACCAAGATCAATCTATGGAGTCATCTAGGAACGAGGGATAGAGGAGTGCATCTACATACCCTTGTAGATCACGAGCGGAAGCGTTCAAGAGAACGGGGTTGATGGAGTCGTACTCGACGTGATCCAAATCACTGAAGATCCTAGCGCCAAACGGACGGTGTCGTGGTTCTAACTCTGACAGTGATGTAGGGGGGTGAGTATGGAGAGGCTAGATCCTAGCTATTGGGAAGTTGTTACACGCGAGGTTTACGAGTTCAGGCCCTTCTCGGAGGAAGTAATAGCCCTACGTCTCGGAGCCCGGAGGCGGTCGACTGGATTATGCGTGTATGGATTACAAGGGTGCGAACCCTTCCTACTGAGGAGGGGGGGGCTTATATAGAGTTCGCCGGCCCCCTCCTGCCCTCAGTAATGCAGGGTTTAAGGTACATTTAAGATGAGGCGTTACTGGTAACGCCTCTAATAAAGTGCTATAATGGCCATGAAGACTACTTAACAGCTGACCGTTTGCCTACGGAGTGACTGTAGGTCTCCTGGCAGTCGAGTGATTAGCTTCATGGTCGAGTGGTAGCTTCTTAGTCGAGTGTCTTGAACCTGTCGAGTGGAATACCTTCAAGTCGATTGATAGGTGACTTCTTCTGGGGATGTCCTTGGGTAGGGCTCTTTGGACGGGTCCGTGCCCCTACCCTAGGTACATAGCTTCATCATTAGCCCCCGAATGGATCGAGGTTAGAGTGGGGAAAGAGTTGGGGATCCTTTCCGACTAGTTCTTCGGGGCTGTATGAGTGCCTCGTTTAGGGTCAGTTGCCACGGATGACGTCATCAACCTCTTTCAGTCGCCTTGATCCATTCCAGGCCCTTCGTCGAGTGAATATCTTTGCTTGCGACATGTCGAGTGTTGGTGCGAGCGGGATACTCTGTTTTTGGCAAGTGGTTCTGCGGCCCGCGGATCTCACGGGATTCGGATTTTGGGGAGCGCGCGGGACGGGAGCAGCCGCAGTAATCGGAAGTGATAAAGCGGAAACTCCTCGATCCTCGCGTCGCCTTTTTCACCACGTACTGCGCGCGTGTCTGCTGCGGGATTTGACTGGACTGCCTGGGCCTACCAGTCAGCCACTCGGGACCGGCCCCTTATAAGTTGCCGGCTCGGGGTTTCCAAGCCGCGCGCTTCTCTTCTTCTTCCTTCTTTCTTCCTCTCTCCCTTCGCCAGCCCTCCCGCGACCCTCGGCCGTACCCTAGCGCCGTTAGCCCGTGCGAGACCTCGCCGGCGACGATGGTGAAGGGCAAGACCACTGCTTTGGAGCGCGCGAAGAAGGTGGCGGCGGCGGGGAAAGGAAAGAAGTCTTCACGAGGCGGATCTTCCTCCCGGACCACCCTGCCCAAGGGTTGGATTCAGGGCGACTGGATGCCGTCGGTGCTCCGGCAGGAAGATCTCGACGACATGGTCGAGGGAGGAGCCATTCCCCACGAGGCTGCGCGTCTCCCGGGGAGGGAGATCGAACCGCAACCCCGCGACGGTGAGTGCGTGCTCCTCGCCACCCACTTCGACCAAGGGTTTTCTCTGCCTCCCCATCCGTTCTTCCGGAGCTTCCTGAATTTCCTCGGAGTGCAGCTCCATCACTTTACCCCCAACTCCATAGTCTATCTTGCCGCGTTCATTGCTATGTGCGAGGCCTTCCTGGGTTGCCGTCCGCATTGGGGGCTTTTCAAGCATATTTTTACTTGCGCTCTCAGTCGGTTAAAAAGGCCAAGTCGAGTGATGAGAAGACGCAAGTGATCCAGCTGTGCGGGGGCCTTGCGATCCAGATGAGGGGGAAGAGTTGTTTCCCCTCTATCACCTTCCCGGAGTCGGTCCGCGGCTGGCAGTCGACCTGGTTCTACTGCCAGGACCAGGCGACCCCCGGACAGTCGACTGGTCTTCCTCCTTTTTCCCTTGACCGAGCCGAGAAGCCCGTCTCTCTAAAAGTCACGCCGGAGGAAAGTTCCCAAGTCAAGGTATTGGCGGGTCGAGTGGTTGAGCTTGTCCATGAGGGGGTGACTGGGATGGTTCTGTTAGAGGTCTTTCTCCAGAGGCGCATCCAACCGCTCCAGGCACGAGACCACCCGATGTGGCTATATTCTGGCCTTGACGACACCACTCGGATCCACCCAGAGGAGGTCACCGACGAGATGCTGGAGGGGTGGCTGTCAAGCATCACGGGGAACAAAGACAACCTACGAGGAGCCAGAAGGGTAATTCCACTCGACAACTCATATGAAGTGGATCAGGTATGTCTTTGTGTCGGATATCTGGCCTTCTGTATTAGCCTTCTTTGGGTAAGTCGATTGACTTTCGTCCTGTCTGTTGTCTTCCAGGCTACCACTGAGATGTACTCGACGCCCAATGGGGCACAAGGGTCGACTGAGGAAGGTGAGGGGAGCGGAGGCGAGAGCGGGGACGAACAGGTTGAGTGGGAGTCCGACGGCGAGGGAGAGGAAGGCGACGACATCTTCTCCAGCGAAGAGGAGGAGGAGGCTGAACCCTCCCGCCTGGAGGGGCGGTCCAAGCTCGCCCACGATCCAGCGCAGGAACGTGGCAAGACGGCTGCTCCTGTTGGGCAGTCGTCGAAACGCCCTCGGACTTCTTCTCCTCCGCCGACCGGGAAGGCTCCCAAGCACCCACGAACGACGCCACCCAAGCCGCCCAAGGCCTTGCCCAAGATGAAGATAACTGTTCCCACCATTTTGGGGTAACAATAACACTTGCTTTCCTTTGTCGACTGTGGACGGATCCTTGGTCGATTCACTGGGCCAACTGACTAACTTTTCGAGATTTGCAGTGGTGCAACTTCTGAGGTCTCCGCCAGGAACGACGACCAAGAGATTGAGGACGCTGTCACCTCCAAACCTGGTACGATCACTGACGTCCTGTTTACGAGTCGACTGAAACTTTGGTCGATTGAATGTTTTCCTTGCAGCCCCTCCTCATGTTATTGACCTCCCGGACAACGACGACAACGCACCACTGAGGGTGAAGAGGAAGAAGAAGGCGTTGGCTGGCAAGACTCCGCAATTCATTCCGGCGCCTGAGGCCGTAGTTCGGGACGATGGCGAACCCACTCGGGCTTCCGTGACTTTCGCTGTTCCTCTGACGAGTGTGCGGCCTTCAGCATCGACTGCAGATCCGTCTTCGCTTTTTGCTGCGTACCCCGTCCCTGAGGACCAAGCGGCTGCTGCGAAGGAGGCTGTACGCCAGGCTGGAGTCATGATGGAACAGGTAAAAGTGGCTCGGGAGGCTTGCCAGGCGGCTTATGACGCAAGCTCGGCTCTTCAGAGCAATGTCCAGGTCAGTCGACTTCAACACTTGGTCTGTTTTGGTATGTCCTTTGAAGAATCTCTTTTCCGAAGATCTTTAAGTTTGTACACCCACTGGGTGTGTTTGCCAATTTTTGGACGAGTGGGGGCACGCTAAGTGCACCCACTGGGTGTAGTCCCCGAGACTACGGTCGACTGCTGGCAGTCAATTGTAGTCTTTAAATTGAGTCGTACTTGAGTTTCTTCGCTCCGTCTGATCGGGCCGTGTCGAATGGAACGGTATCCCGTCGACTGCGGGCAGTCGACGTCTTTCTCTCTTTTTTTATTATTGTGGGGGCACGCTGAGTGCACCCACTGGGTGTAGTCCCCGAGGCTACTGTCGAATGTTTTGCTTCGGTTGTAGTCTTAGAAACTTCATTATTGTCTCTTAGCTGCTCGGAAGCAACTTGTCTTGGTCTCGACTTTTAGGGGTCGGTCGGGTGGGATAGGAACCGGTGGGGGCACGCTAAGTGCACCCACTGGGTGTAGTCCCCGAGACTATGGTGGGCTGCTGGCAGTCGACCGTAGTCTTAGTATTTACTGCCTTTGTTGCTTTTTTTTTACTGAAATTGTAACTCCCCCCCTTTGATTCAGAAATCTTGTGATCTTGGAACCCGCTTGGCTGACTTGGAGAAGCAGCAAATTCAAATGAACCTTGATCTGGAGCTGGCCAGGACAGAGCTGCAGAAGGTCAGAGACGGCGCCGCAGGTAAGACGCCTTTGTCGACTGGTTAGTTTTTAGGCTTGAGTATCTTTTCGCTTTCTCCGACTCAATCATCATTTTTTGCAGAAAAACTGAAAGAAGCCCTGGCGAAGAAGGATCAGGACTTGGCTGCTGCCCGTAAGGAGGCTGATGACAAGACCGCTCTGGCCGCGCAGAAGCTGGCTTCGTTCGACCAATTAGAAGGAGAGAACACCAAGTTGAAGACCGCTCTGAAGGAAGCCAACAGGGAGTGTTCACGTTGGAAGAAGGAGAACTTCACCCTGAACGAGAAGATGGAAGGCATCGCTCGCAGGAGGGACGACCTGGAGAGCTACTTGAGGAGCCTTGCCAAGAAGTTGTACATCAAGCTCGAAGGTGCACACTCAGTTCCGACTGGTTTTCTTTTTGTGTCGCGTCGGTTTTACGAAATTTGACTTATCCTTGGGTCGTGTATGAAGAACTTTGTCAGAACTTTGAAGAGGAGACTGGGCGGATCGAAACAGGTTTGGATCCAATCAATTCTCCGGTGAAAGACGAAGCTGCCATGAACCTGCTCCGACTGGAATCCCGTATTGACGGCGTCATGGATTACTTGGCTCGACTGAAGGTCGCCATGACACGGATCGATCCGACGCTTTGGCCAGAGTCTACGCTCCAGAATGATCTCGAGTCTCAGATGACTCGACTCAACGGAATCCCTGACCGAGTGCAGGAGTGGAAGAAGTCTTCAGCTCGGTGTGGTGCTGACGTGGCTCTGTCTCTGGTCCACGTCCATTGCAAGGAGGTGCGGGAGGAGAAGCTGGCCGCCATCCAAGTCGCCAATACGAGGAAGCACAACTTCCAGGACTTCATGGAGACATTTATCGCTGCTGCTACCCGCATCACAGACGGGATCGACTTGGATGAGTTTGTCGCCCCTGCCAGTCCTCCTCCTCCTGAGGAATGAAAAAACTTGCCTCGGAATGCCGAGTGTATTTTGTAATCCGTTAAACTCTGCCTTAAATTTGCCTCGGAATGCCGAGTGGGAGTGTAACAGTTAAACTCTGCCGAGCCAGGGGCTCGAGTACTTTGATCTGAGGTCTCTGTGACCTTTTAGGCTTTATTTGAACTTGTTGAATCTCTTTGTGGATGACCCGTCGAGTGGAATTTGGTCTTCACGCGAAATAACTTTGTCTTTGTGGTGCAGCTCCGAAGGAGAAGGTAGTAGTCGATCTACACCCTGTTACTGCGGAGTGGGACGGAGCGCACATTGTATTTGTGGCGAAGCTCTCCAGGAGAAGGTGGCAGTCGACCTGCCCCTCGTCGCCCTTGGGAAATGAGATGTGTTTCATACTTAGGCGAGCGCTGGGCCGCAGCTAAGCCTCCGAGCGGGAGGTTTGCTCTCGCTCGGTAGGATTTTAAACTTAGGCGAGTGCTGACTGCAGCTAAGTCCCTTCGTAGGAGAACTTAGGCGAGTGCTGGACTGCAGCTAAGCCCCCGAGTGGGAGGTTTGCTCTCCACTCGGTAGGATTTCTCAAACTTAGGCGAGTGCTGACTGCAGCTAAGTCTCTTTGTAGGAGAACTTAGGCGAGTGCTGGACTGCAGCTAAGCCCCCGAGTGGGAGGTTTGCTCTCCACTCGGTAGGATTTTTCAAACTTAGGCGAGTGCTGACCGCAGCTAAGTCTCTTCGTAGGAGAACTTAGGCGAGTGCTGGACTGCAGCTAAGCCCCCGAGTGGGAGGTTTGCTCTCCACTCGGTAGGATTTTTCAAACTTAGGCGAGTGCTGACCGCAGCTAAGTCTCTTCGTAGGAGAACTTAGGCGAGTGCTGGACTGCAGCTAAGCCCCCGAGTGGGAGGTTTGCTCTCCACTCGGTAGGATTTTTCAAACTTAGGCGAGTGCTGACCGCAGCTAAGTCTCTTCGTAGGAGAACTTAGGCGAGTGCTGGACTGCAGCTAAGCCCCCAAGTAGGAGGTTTGCTCTCCACTCGGTAGGATTTTTCAAACTTAGGCGAGTGCTGACCGCAGCTAAGTCTCTTCGTAGGAGAACTTAGGCGAGTGCTGGACTGCAGCTAAGCCCCCGAGTGGGAGGTTTGCTCTCCACTCGGTAGGATTTTTCAAACTTAGGCGAGTGCTGACTGCAGCTAAGTCTCTTCGTAGGAGAACTTAGGCGAGTGCTGGACTGCAGCTAAGCTCCCGAGTGGGAGGTTTGCTCTCCACTCGGTAGGATTTTTCAAACTTAGGCGAGTGCTGACCGCAGCTAAGTCTCTTCGTAGGAGAACTTAGGCGAGTGCTGGACTGCAGCTAAGCTCCCGAGTGGGAGGTTTGCTCTCCACTCGGTAGGATTTTTCAAACTTAGGCGAGTGCTGACCGCAGCTAAGTCTCTTCGTAGGAGAACTTAGGCGAGTGCTGGACTGTAGCTAAGCCCCCGAGTGGGAGGTTTGCTCTCACTCGGTAGGATTTTTCAAACTTAGGCGAGTGCTGACTGCAGCTAAGTCTCTTCGTAGGAGAACTTAGGCGAGTGCTGGACTGCAGCTAAGCCCCCGAGTGGGAGGTTTGCTCTCCACTCGGTAGGATTTTTCGAACTTAGGCGAGTACTAACTGCAGCTAAGTCTCTTCGTAGGAGAACTTAGGCAAGTGCTGGACTGCAGCTAAGCCCCCGAGTGGGAGGTTTGCTCTCCACTCGGTAGGATTTTTTTTTTGAACTTAGGCGAAACGGATTCGTGGCTAAGTCACCCACTGGGGGTTTTCGTATGTAAACAAAAGTGACAGCAATCATTGGAACACTCTTGACTTTGATAAAAATGAACTGTGGAAGTTTCTCTTATTACATCTTTATAGGAACGAACTTAAGTGTAAAAGTGGCGGAGCAGCTCCGCGATCCAAGCTCGCGGCTTGTCGATCTGGCGATCAACATTGTAGAGGTGATACGCTCCGTTGTGGATGACTCTGGTGATGATGAAGGGGCCTTCCCAAGTAGGAGCAAGCTTGTGTGGTTTCTGTTGATCCACTCGGAGGACCAAATCTCCTTCTTGGAAGGCTCGACTCTTCACATGCCGGGCATGGAACCAACGCAAGTCTTGCTGATAAATAGTCGATCTGATCATGGCCATCTCTCTTTCTTCTTCTAGGAGGTCTACTGCATCTTGCCGAGCCTGTTCTGCTTCATCTTCGGTGTAAAGCTCGACTCGGGGAGCGTTGTGAAGGAGATCACTTGGCAGAATGGCTTCGGCTCCATAAACAAGAAAGAATGGGGTTCTTCCAGTCGACCGGTTGGGGGTGGTCCTTAATCCCCACAGAACTGACGGAAGCTCGTCGACCCAGGCACCTGCCGCATGCTTGAGATCACGCATTAGTCGAGGTTTTAGCCCTTTGAGGATCAGACCATTTGCTCTTTCAGCTTGTCCATTCGACTGGGGATGGGCGACTAATGCATAGTCGACTCGAGTGCCTTGAGAGGGGCAAAAGGCTCTGAACTGGTCTGAATCGAAGTTTGACCCATTGTCAGTGATGATGCTATGCGGGACTCCATATCTGAACGTTAGCCCTCTGACGAAACTGATAGCAGTGCAAGCATCAAGATTCTTGATAGGCTTAGCTTCAATCCATTTGGTAAACTTGTCGACTGCCACAAGCACATGAGTGAAACCACTTCTGCCTGTTCTCAGCGGACCAACCATGTCTAGACCCCAAACAGCAAAGGGCCAGACGAGTGGAATGGTCTTCAGGGCTGATGCAGGCTTGTGTGATATGTTGGAGTAGAACTGGCACCCTCCACACTTGTCGACTATCTCTTTTGCCATCTCATTTGCTCTAGGCCAGTAGAATCCATCTCGGTATGCTTTAGCCACGATGGTCTGAGAAGACGCATGGTGGCCACAGGTCCCCGAGTGGATATCATCGAGGATTATCCGACCTTCTTCTGGTGTTATGCACTTCTGACCGATTCCAGTCGCGCTTTCCCTATACAACTGCCCCTTTATGACTGTGAAGGCCTTGGACCGGCGGACGATCTGTCGAGCCTCTTCTTCATCCTCTGGGAGCTCTTTCCTTAGGATATACGCGATGTACGGTGCCGTCCAGTCGGGAGTGATTGCCAAGACTTCCATGATTAGGTCGACCACAGCAGGAACTTCGACTTCAGTCGGATCTGTGGCACTTTTCGGTTGTGGGGCTTCTTCTGTGAAAGGATCCTCCTGGACTGACGGTGAGCGGATGTGCTCCAAAAACACATTGCTGGGAATGGCTTCTCTCTTGGATCCTATCTTTGCCAGATCATCAGCCGCTTGATTTTTCAGTCGGGGGATGTGATGAAGCTCTAACCCCTCGAATTTCTTTTCTAACTTTCTCACTGCATTGCAATAACCAGTCATAGCCGCACTTCTGACGTCCCACTCCTTCATCACTTGATTAACCACTAAATCCAAATCGCCATAGACCATGAGGCGACGGACGCCGAGTGAAATGGCCATGCGCAACCCATACAACAGTGCTTCATACTCTGCTTCGTTATTGGAGGAATCAAAGTGAATCTGGAGAACATATCTGAGCTTATCTCCTCGGGGGGAGACTAAGACTACTCCTGCGCCGGAACCATTAAGCATCTTAGATCCATCGAAGAACATGGTCCAGTGCTCCGAGTGAACTTGAGTCGGAAGTTGCTGTTCAATCCACTCGGCGATGAAATATGTGATTGCTTGGGACTTGATAGCCTTCTTCGCTTCAAACTTGATATCTAAGGGAAGGAGTTCAATCGCCCATTTGGCCACTCGACCAGTTGCATCTCTGTTATGCAAAATCTCTGACAGTGGGGCGTCGCTGACGACTGTAATGGAGTGGTCAGAGAAGTAATGTGCAACCTTCTTCGTGGTCATGTAAATCCCATATACGAGCTTCTGGTAGTGAGGGTATCTTTGTTTTGAAGGGGTCAAAACTTCAGACAGATAATAGACTGGGCGCTGAACTCTGAAGGCCTTTCCTTCTTCTTCCCGCTCGACCGTAAGTACTGTACTGACAACTTGTCCTGTGGCTGCAATGTAAAGCAGCAGAGGCTCTTTGCTGATTGGGGCAGCAAGCACCGGCTGGGTGGAGAGCAGAGCTTTGAGCTCTGCAAATGCTGCATCAGCTTCTAGAGTCCACTCGAACTTGTCAGACTTCTTCATCAGTCGGTAAAGGGGCAACGCCTTTTCACCGAGACGAGAAATGAATCGACTTAGAGCGGCCAAGCAACCTGTAAGCTTTTGGACGTCGTGCATGCGTACAGGACACTTCATCCGGAGTATGGTGCCAATTTTTTCAGGATTGGCATCGATCCCCCGTTCGGAAACGAGAAAACCGAGTAACTTTCCACCTGGAACTCCGAATGTGCACTTTGATGGATTGAGCTTGATATCGTACCTCCTGAGATTGGCGAAGGTTTCAGCAAGGTCAGCCCGCAGGTCGGAACCTTTTCGGGACTTGACCACGATATCGTCCATGTATGCCTCCACATTCCGACTGATTTGAGTGAGTAAACACTTCTGAATCATTCTCATGAATGTGGCTCCGGCGTTCTTGAGGCCGAACGGCATGGTGACGTAACAGAAGCACCCGAATGGAGTGATGAAAGCTGTTTTGATCTCGTCGGGCCCATACAGACGGATCTGATGGTACCCGGAATAGGCGTCTAGGCAAGACAGTCTCTCGCACCCCGCAGTCGAGTCGATTATTTGGTCGATGCGAGGGAGGGGAAAATGATCTTTCGGGCAAGCCCGATTGATATGCTTGAAGTCAATGCACATGCGGAGTGACTTATCCTTTTTGGGGACCATGACGACATTGGCGAGCCACTCGGAGTGGTAAATCTCTCGGATGAACTCTGCTGCTAAGAGCCGAGCCACTTCCTCGCCAATGGCTTGCTTCTTCTGGACGGCGGACCGTCGAAGATGTTCCTTCACAGGCTTGAATTTTGGGTCGACTCGTAGACGGTGCTCAGCCAGCCCTCTGGGAACTCCAGGCATGTCAGAGGGTTTCCATGCGAAGATATCCCAGTTCTCACGGAGGAGCTGGATGAGCGCTTCTTCCTATTTGGAGTCGAGCGTCGTCGAGATGTGAGTCGGAGCAGCGTCGGGGTCGGTCGGGTGAACGTGGACTGTCTTTGTTTCGCCAGCCGACTGAAAAGCTGATTCTGAGGCGGGCTTCTTGGCTCGCAGCAAATCACTCGGATCGGCAGTCTTTTGGTACGCTTTCAGCTCGACTACTGCCATCTGAGCGTCAGCGATCTTCGAGCCTTTCTGAAAGCATTCTTCCACCTTCTTCCGATTGCCTGTAACAGTGATCACGCCTTTGGGGCCAGGCATCTTCAGTTTGAGATACACGTAACATGGTCGGGCCATGAAGCGTGCGTAAGCTGGCCTACCCAAAATGGCATGATAGGCACTCTGGAAGTCCACAACTTCGAATGTCAACCTTTCCTTGCGGTAATTCTTCGAATCACCGAAAACTACATCGAGAGCAATCTGGCCGAGCGACTCGGCTTTCTTCCCAGGAATGACTCCATGAAAGCTCATGTTGCTGGTACTAAGTCTGGACATCGGAATGCCCATCCCTTTCAAAGTCTCAGAGTACAGTATGTTCAGGCCACTGCCGCCGTCCATCAATACTTTGGTCAGTCGAGTGCCTTCGACAACTGGGTCGACCACCAAAGCATGCCTCCCAGGGGTGGCAATATGTGTTGGGTGATCTGACTGGTCGAATGTGATGGCAGTTTGCGACCACTTCAGGTAATTGGGTTTTGCCGGGGCAACCATGTTCACCTCACGGTTAATGACTTTCAGTCGACTCTTGCTCTCAACATCAGCAAAAATCATAAGGGTGGAATTGATCTGGGGGTATCCATCGTCACTGTCTTCTTTGTCTTCAATCCTGTCTGGCTCTTTCTCCTTATCTTTGGGCTGCTTGCCCTGGAACTGCTGGATCAGGAGCCGGCACTGTCGAGTAGTATGCTTTGGGTAAATAAAATTACCCTCTTCGTCTTTCTTGGTGTGGATGTGACACGGTAAGTCCAAAACATCATTCCCGTCTTGATCTTTGACCTTCTTGGGCTTCCAGGTGCCCTTGGGTTTCCCCTTGAAGTTCCCTTGGGCAACGGCCAGGGCCTCCCCGGGAGCAGCTAGCTCGGCCTTCCGCTTCTATTTCCGAGTGGAGTTTCCTCCAATTTCCTGGGCGACTACTTTGAGCTTGCCACTTCGGAGTCGATCTTCTTCTTCACCATTAGCGTACTTGGTGGCGATCTCCATCATCCGATTCAGAGACATCTCTCCAGTTCGACCGAACTTTAGATTCAACTCTCTGTATTTAACGCCCTCTTTGAAAGCGCAAACTGCTTGATGGTCTGGCACGTTCTCAACTGTGTGGTGTAGCGTGATCCACCTCTGGATGTAATCCCTCAGTGTTTCATTCGGCTTCTGCACGCAAGACCGTAACTCTGTGAGGCCTGCAGGTCGTTTGCACGTTCCTTCAAAGGTCGTGACAAACACTCGGGAGAGGTCCTCCTAGGTGTAAATGCTGCTAGGTGCCAACTGATTCAACCACGCTCTGGCTGAGCCCTCCAACATAAGAGGCAAATGCTTCATGGCCACCTCATCATTGCCACCGCCAATCTGTACAGCCACTCGGTAATCTTCGAGCCAAGTGTCAGGCATGGACTCGCCGGTGAACTTGCTGACTCCAGTTGCCAGCCTGAAATTGGGAGGAATCACTGCGGCCCTGATGGCTCGACTGAAACACTCTGGCCCTGAAACACGTACTCTGCTGCTGCTGGCGGGCGCATCTCTGTTGTGGCCCTCTCGATGAGCCCTGTTCCTGTCGACCAAACCTTGAACGAGGATAGACCTCGCATCAAAGCCTGGGTCTCTGGGGTTGACTGGAATCCTCTGCCCAACACTGTGAGGGCGTCTGTCATCTTTCCGTCGAGGCGCATATGACCCGCTCCTCGGGGGAGGGGTTGGCACTCGACGTCGATCATCTCGATCGAATCGACGATCATGCTGCTCATTCCTCCGGTACTGATCATGCCGGTCATCACGTCCCTCACGCCTCGGGGGCGATCTCGGGCTGTGGGCCGACTGAACTGTGTCTGCTGCAACGGATCGACTGTGGATCCTATCTCGCGACTGAGAAACGGCGGAATTCTGGTTTACTGCCGCCCGGAGCAATGCTCTGATCTGCAACAAGCCCCTGCCTACCTCTGACTGGGATGGCTGAATTGATTCTGCTATACGGGCTGCGGCGGCCAAATTTTGAACTGGGGTTCGATATATCGGAGGCGGTGAGAAGGGCCGACGCCGACTGGACTCGGGTGCTAGCGGACGTCGACTGGACTCGGGAGCCCGCCGACGCGCTTGCTCGTCGAGTATTCGCTGGAGATTCTCCAGTCGAGTGCGCTCGGCCAGGTTAGCAAGGCACACGTCCTCCAAGGCCCGGGCCTCGGGGGTTTCTCCGACAATAGGAGTGTGGAGTGCGTCCATGTTCCGGCGACGAAGCTCCTCCCGCTGTAACGACGTGAGAGGTTCGGGCAGATACTCATCGTGGGAACGCGACGGGTCGCCTCCGCCCGTAGCTCCGTCAGCGCGAGGGAAACTGGGGGGACTGTGTGTCCCATCGACCGCCAGAACCTCAGCCGCTAGGTCGCTGCTGTCGCACTCGGATGCGGTCTCCATGGAGCCAGTCGACAGGTCGAACAGGCCATAGAGGGATTCGACGGGCTCGATTGCCGCAACTTGTGGGGCTGCCGACTGGTGCGCCACGGCGTGCCTCACCCACCGCTGAAGTCTCGACCGACCGGAGCGCTTGCGCTGGTGGGAGACAGGGCGAGGAGATGACGCAGGGGTCGACCGATACTGGGTCGACGGCTGCCGCAGGAGGACGCCGCGAATGCATGCGCGGAAGTGCGTCGCGCCGCGGACGGGGAGCGCGTCGATGTCGAGCGGCGCCTCCTGAAGCCAGGCGGAGTCATTGGCGATGAAGGTGAGCGCGCCGAAACGGACCTCGCGGCCCTCCACCAAAACTCCGCAAAAAACCATGATCAAAGGGATCGGAAAAGATCGCAACTTCTCCAACTAAGCGCTAAGATTCCTGCCCCACGGTGGGCGCCAACTGTCGTGGTTCTAACTCTGACAGTGATGTAGGGGGTGAGTATGGAGAGGCTAGATCCTAGCTATTGGGAAGTTGTTACACGCGAGGTTTACGAGTTCAGGCCCTTCTTGGAGGAAGTAATAGCCCTACGTCTCGGAGCCCGGAGGCGGTCGACTGGATTATGCGTGTATGGATTACAAGGGTGCAAACCCTTCCTACTGAGGAGGGGGGTGGCTTATATAGAGTTCGCCGGCCCCCTCCTGCCCTCAGTAATGCAGGGTTTAAGGTACATTTAAGATGAGGCGTTACTGGTAACGCCTCTAATAAAGTGCTATAATGGCCATGAAGACTACTTAACAGCTGACCGTTTGCTTACGGAGTGACTGTAGGTCTCCTGGCAGTCGAGTGATTAGCTTCATGGTCGAGTGGTAGCTTCTTAGTCGAGTGTCTTGAACCTATCGAGTGGAATACCTTCAAGTCGATTGATAGGTGACTTCTTCTGGGGATGTCCTTGGGTAGGGCTCTTTGGACGGGTCCGTGCCCCTACCCTAGGTACATAGCTTCATCAGACGGCACCTCCGCGTTCAACACACATACAGAGCGAGGACGTCTCCCGCGCCTTGATCCAGCAAGGAGGAGGGAGAGGTTGAGGAAGAGGGCTCCAACAGCAGCACGACGGCGTGGTGGTGATGAAGCTACAGTACTCCGGTAGGGCTTTGCCAAGCTCTTATGGAGGAGGAGAGGTGTTGGGGAGGGGAGGGGCTGCGCCTTGGATGTCGTATGCAGCCCTCCCCTCACCCCGCTATTTGTAGGGGAAGGGGGCCGTCCCCCTCTAGATGAGATCTAGAGGGGGGCGGCGGCCAAGGGGAGGGGGGCTTGCCCGCCAAGCAAGGGGGCGCCCCCCCTTAGCGTTTCCCCCAACCCTAGGCGCATGGGCCCTAGGGGGGTGTGGCGCCCCAGCCCACTTGGGCTGGTTCCCTTCTCCATACAGCCCATAAGGCCCTCCGGAAGAGGTGGCCCCTCCCGGTGGACCCCCGGAACCCCTCTGGTGGCCCCGGTACAATACCGATATGCCCCTGAACCTTTCCGGCGACCGTATGACAACTTCCCATATATAAATCTTTACCTCCGGACCATTCCGGAACTCCTCATGACGTCCGGGATCTCATCCGGGACTCCAAACAACATTCGGTAATCACATACAAGTCTTCCTAACAACCCTAGCGTCACCGAACCTTAAGTGTGTAGACCCTACGGGTTCGGGAGACATGCGGACATGACCGAGACGACTCTCCGGTCAATAACCAACAGCGGGATATGGATACCCATGTTGGCTCCCACATGCTCCATGATGATCTCATCGGATGAACCACGATGTCGAGGATTCAATCAATCCGTATACAATTCCCTTTGTCAATCGGTATGTTACTTGCCCGAGACTCGATCGTCGGTATCCCAATACCTTGTTCAGTCTTGTTACCGGCAAGTCACTTTACTCGTACCATAATGCATGATCCTGTGATCAACCACTTGATCAAATTGAGCTCATTATGATGATGCATTACTGAGTAGGCCCAGAGATACCTCTCCGTCATACAGAGTGACAAATCCCAGTCTCGATTCGTGCCAACCCAACAGACACTTTTGGAGATACCTGTAATGTACCTTTATAGTCACCCAGTTACGTTGTGACGTTTGGCACACCCAAGGCACTCCTACAGTATCCGGGAGTTGCACAATCTCATGGTCTAAGGAAATGATACTTGACATTCAGAAAAGCTATAGCAAACGAACTACACGATCTTTGAGCTAAGCTTAGGATTGGGTCTTGTCCATCACATCATTCTCCTAATGATGTGATCCCGTTATCAATGACATCCAATGTCCATAGTCAGGAAACCATGACTATCTTTTGATCAACGAGCTAGTCAACTAGAGGCTCACTAGGGATGTGTTGTGGTCTATGTATTCACACATGTATTACGATTTCTGGATAACACAATTATAGCATGAACAATAGACAATTATCATGAACAAAGAAATATAATAATAACCATTTTATTATTGCCTCTAGGGCATATTTCCAACACCCTCCTCATCTCCTCCCGAACCAACCATGGCTCCACCTCGTCTTCAGCGCCGGACCAACCAGCATCGCCGCTGCCAACAGCCACTGGATCGATCCAGCGGCCAGGGAACAGCACGACGCCACCCTTGCCGACCGCCGTCGACCACCACTGCCAGGCCGCCCCCTGCCTCTCCTCCTTCCTTCCCTGTGCTATCCCCTCTCCCTCACGATCGCTCCCTCTCCCGCAGGATCCCTCCGCCAGGGACTGCCGCCGCCCGGAGCTCCCCATCATCGCCGTTGTCTTGCTCCGCCCTCGCTGTCGTCCCGCCGGTGAGCAGCACAAGCAACGCCCGAATTCTCCCTTCCTTCGCTCCCTACACCTCCGCGTCGTCGGAGCAGGAGCTCCATCTGCTGCCTCTGCCCCGAGCTTCCTCGCCGTGCTCGGGTGTCCTCCACCCGGGGACCGACGCTGCTGCCGCCGTCGTTGTTCGAGGCCAGCGCCTCGCCTCTTCTTCGAACCGGGAAGCAGAGACCCAAGGCCGCCTCGAGCTCTCATGCCGACCCCTCTCCATCCTGCCGCTTGCCAGAGTAGGCTACCAGCACCGCCGCTCCTCTGTGCCCTGAACCTGCTGCAGCTGTCTCCGTTCTTCAGTAATGAGAAGGAGCAGCTCGCTCGCCTCGCGTTGACCTCCCAGATCCAGTCGGCCTCTCTTCCACCGAACGGGCCGAAGCCCATGGTGAGGCCCCCAGCGCCTCCTTTGTTTTTCTTTCTTTCTTCTCTGTTGGCCCAGCAGTGCACTATTTTGACCCATGTAGTTTTTTTTGGGTCCTGTGAATTTACCCTTTATCCAGTGTTTTACAGTTTTGCAGAATAAACCTCATGTTCATTCAATTAATAACTCATCAACCGTGCATCATATTAAAAAAATTATATATGTAACTTGCTTAGAATTTTTTCTAATTTCATAATATGCAATTTTCATCTATGTTTAAAATGTTTAAAATGATGTTTGCATATTATTTGCATATTGCCATGTTAAAATGCTTTATTTCATAACTTAATAACCGTAGCTCCAAACCTAACAAACTTTATATGTAGATGGGGTAGAAAAATGCCTAGTTTAACATGGTGGCATTGCTTTGCATGTTTAATAACTTTAAAATTATGTTTAGGGCAGAACAGTACCAAACCTTAAAATATGCATATGGGGATTTTCCGGACTTGTTGCTTGTTGTTCCGGCCTCATTAAACTTGCCTAGAAAGGTAGTTTTCATATGCTCCACATCTTGCCATGTTTAACAACATTTAATACTGTTGGGTACCTAAACGAGAGAGAACTAAATAACTTGAATGTGGTGTTCCTTCAACATGCAACTCGTTGCATATTGAGCTCCACTTAATTTGTAGGATTGTTTGTGCACGTTGCCATGCCATGTATCATTAAACCGGACATGCATCATACTTGGTTGTGCATCATGCCATGCTTATGTGGTGGTTGTTTACCATATTGTTTGCTTCTTTCCAGTGTTGCTTTTTCGGCTTGGTTCCGATAACGTCGCGTTTGTGAGGATTCGTTCGACTTCGTCTGTTTGTCTTCTTCATGGACTCGTTCTTCTTCCTTGCGGGATCTCAGGCAAGATGACCATACCCTCGAAATCACTTCTATCTTTGCTTGCTAGTTGCTCGCTCTATTGCTATACTGCGATACCTACCACTTGCTATATCATGCCTCCCATATTGCCATGTCAAGCCTCTAACCCACCTTTCCTAGCAAACCGTTGTTTGGCTATGTTACCGCTTTGCTCAGCCCCTCTTATAGCGTTTCTAGTTGCAGGTGAAGATGAAGTTTGTTCCATGTTGGAACATGGTTATTGTTGGGATATCACAATATCTCTTATTTAATTAATGCATCTATATACTTGGCAAAGGGTGGAAGCCTCGGCCTTATGCCTCGTGTTTTGTTCCACGCTTGTCTCCCTTGTTTCCGTCATACCGGTGTTATGTTCCTTGATTTTGCGTTCCTTACACGGTTGGGTGTTATGGGGATCCCTTAACAGTTCGCTTTGAATAAAACTCATCCAGCAAGGCCCAACCTTGGTTTTACCATTTTCCTCACCACCACCTACCCTTCCCTCGGGTCGGCCAGCCCGAGGGTCATCTTTATTTTAACCCCCCCCCCCCCCCGGGGCCAGTGCTTGTCTAAGTGTTGGTCCGAACCGAGCTGCCTGCGGGGCCACCTCGGGGAAACTTGAGGTTTGGTTTTACTCGTAGCTAGTCTCATCCGGTGTTGCCCTGAGAACGAGATACGTGCGACTCCTATCGGGATTGTCGGCACATCGGGTGGCTTTGCTGGTCTTGTTTTACCATTGTCGAAATGTCTTGTAACCGGGATTCCGAGTTTGATCGGGTCTTCCTGGGAGAAGGAATATCCTTCGTTGACCGTGAGAGCTTGTGATGGGCTAAGTTAGGACACCCCTGCAGGGTTTTGAACTTTCGAAAGTCATGCCCGCGGTTATGGGCAGATGGGAATTTGTTAATGTCCGGTTGTAGAGAACTTGAAACTTAACTTAATTAAAATGCATCAGCCGCGTGTGTAGCCATGATGGTCTCTTTCCGGCGGAGTTCGGGAAGTGAACACGGTTTTGGAGTTATGTTTGTGCGTAAGTAGTTTCAGGATCACTTCTAGTTCACGACCTTGCTTTGCTTCTCTTCTCGCTCTCATTTGCGTATGTTAGCCACCATATATGCTAGTGCTTGCTACAGCTCCACCTCATTACCCTTTCCTACCCATAAGCTTAAATAGTCTTGATCTCGCGGGTGTGAGATTGCTGAGTCCTCGTGACTCACAGATACTTCCAAACAGTTGCAGGTGCCGATGATACCAGTGTAGGTGACACAACCCAGCTCAAGGAGGAGCTCGATGAATTTCGTGTTCGTTGTGTTGTTTCGTTTCCAGTTGATCAGTAGTGGAGCCCAGTTGGGGCGATTGGGGATCTAGCATTTGGGGTGGTCTTTCTTTATGTTGGTTCCATAGTCGGACCTTGATTATATTCTGGATGATGTAATTTTATATTTATGTATTGTGTGAAGTGGCGATTGTAAGCCAACTCTTTATCCCTTTCTTATTCAGTACATGGGATGTGTAAAGATTACCCCTCTTGCGACATGCCTACTATGCGGCTATGCCTTTAAGTCGTGTTTCAACACGTGGGAGATATAGCCGCATCGTGGGTGTTATATCACCATGATCTTGCGTGTGCGTAGGAAATTTTTTGAAATTACTATGTTCCCCGACACTAGCTTAGTGTGTGTCGTGTGCATATGGATCTGAATGCTAGTCACATAGTGTTGAATTCATGTCCCTTGTTGTTTGTATGTATGGAGATCAAATCGATATATACAAAATTAATTCTAGTCGGAATTGCTACCCTCTATGAAGCTCCATTCTGTTTGGTACATCTTTTCTTCTTTTAAATGATATATGCAATGCTAAAATTGACATGCTTACGGTGATGGTTTGCACAATCCATAGTCTAGGGCAAACAGGCGATGTTGCACACTCACGTTTTTGCAGTTGGCTAGCGAAGTAGAGGAAGTTGAGATGGTGAAAACCACACATCCATGACCGAATAGTGGGAAAAGTTGCATATGGACTAAGTTGGTCATGGTAGTAGTCCAAGTTGAACAAGACAACTAAAAAGTTGCATAACACGGTGATACCAAGTTGGCTAGATGTATTTTCGCCTAAGTTGACCTATTTTTGCAAGCTATATTTGGAAGCCATTGTAATTGTAATTGTACGTATAGTAGTTCTCAGTTGGATAGGAATATTAACTAAAGGTACATAGTCTCGAGCCCTGCATCACACGAGGTACTACACACCTGGTTCAACTTTAGTTTTCATTCAGTCATCTAATCTAGTCTGCTACTTTACCCTAATAGTACAACTAGTACTGAAATACTAACAACATCTTCATTCTCACGGATTATTAATCCAAGTTGGATACAAATTCACAGTTGGACAACAAAACGATGCTAAGTTGACTAAATGTCTCTTTGTAAGTTGATCTGTTGTTTACTATTTTTGATTGACAGCCACAGTAATTGTAGTTGCATATATAGTAGTCTTAGTTGGCACATGCATGGCCACATAGTTGCACAATCTAGTACACATCTTCGCATATGAATTTTCGTGGGAGGTTCTCACGCCCCACCGCGAAGTTGCACATTTTCATCGACGCAGTCGCACATGCATGGCAACAGAGTTGTACAATCTCGTCTGCATAGTCGCACATGAATTATCGTGGGAGATTCGCACGCACGGCCGCGGAGTTGCACACTCTCGCCGGCATAGTCGCACACGTATGGACACAGAGTTGCACAATCTCATCCGCATAGTCGCACATGAATTGTCGTGGGAGGTGCTCGCGCATGGCCGCGGAGTTGTATACTTTTGTTGGCACGGTCGCACATGCATGGCCACAGAGTTACACGATCTCATCCGCATAGTCGCACATGAATTGTCGTGGGAGGTGCTCACGCCTCGCCGCAGAGTTGCACACTCTCGTCGGTATAGTCGCACATGCATGGCCACAGAGTTGCACAATCTCGTGCGCATAGTCGCACATAAATTGTCGTGGGAGATGCTCACGCATGGTCGTGGAGCTGCACACTCTCGTTGGCACAGTCGCACGTGCATGGACACAGAGTTGCACAATCTCGTCCGCATAATCGCAGATGAATTGTCGTGGGAGGTGCTAATGCATGGTCGCGGAGTTGCACACTCTCGTCGGCACAGTCGCATATGCATGGCCACACAGTTGCACAACTGACTACCAGGCAGTTGGCCAGGACACCGGGGCTGCAGACGAAATTGCACATTTCACTGTAAGAGAGTAGTATGGACTATGAAGTGGTGCCACTAGTGAAAACGGCATGGCCTGGGCAACAAACAAAGTTGCACATTTCACTGGAAGGAGCTAGTTTGGGGGTGAAGGTACCATAGAGGAAAACTGCACGTCTACGATGTATGAAAAAAGTTGCACATCGATGGCTAGTCCGTTGCACAAAACGGGGATAAAATTGCACAAAAAAACTTTCATCAAAACATACTCATGTGGGATCTAGTTTCGAAGAGCCTTCAGATGGGTGTTTCGTTGTTCCAACAGTGAAAGCGGATCCACGAGGCTACATCGACGGCTAGTCCGCGAGGGTTCCAACAATGAAAGCGGATCTTAATTTGATGTTCCGTTCAAAAGTTATGTCTTTTCAAAAAAAGTGGAACTAAAAAATAAATGTTGTCACGCCCTTTAGATGGGTGTTTCATTGCATGCTGCTTTTTTAGCAAATAAAATAAATTCTTTCCTAATTTATTGGATGGGGACAAAAACTTACTAAAAAGGAAAGGATGCCACGGAGCGCTAGTGGGCAGCTGGGCGCTTGCTAGACGCGTCGATTGTTTTATAAGTATCTTCTTTTGTAGAAGTCTTTCAGTGAGGCATTTTTTTTAGAATAACAGGGAGGTGTTCTCGGGTTCCATTAACTCATAATGAGACCATACATCGATTCAGGCAAGTTTCAAGCATGAACAGATCCACAGGGAAAGTAAAACTAGAACATTTTACATGGCCCGGGCGACCAAAATTAAGCACATGCAGGCGCGATCAGGTGGGACTAGGAGTAGCTCTTCAGACGATAAAAGCTCAGCTGAAGAACCATGCACACCTGGACTTCAGAGGCGGCGACCAGGTTCCTAGGAAAGAT
This sequence comes from Triticum urartu, assembly GCF_003073215.2. Lineage (NCBI taxonomy): Eukaryota > Viridiplantae > Streptophyta > Magnoliopsida > Poales > Poaceae > Triticum > Triticum urartu. Next base: position 53,207,139 of record NC_053022.1, read on the forward strand.
GCAGGGCTGTCAGTGAGCGACACTGTCTTTTTTCTTATGAGCTGCTGACTTAGGACCTGCAGTGGCCTCCTCAGATGATTTGTCAGGAACTCTCAGAAGGATCCCAACCTTATGTCACCAATTCCAAGGACAGAATCATCCAGTTTTTGACTATTCTTAAAGCCTGTTCGGATTCCATCCACTCCACAACTCTGCTCCAGGAGCAGCTGGAGCGGACCCGAACAACCTAACTCCGCGGAGTCAGCAGCATGGAGCTGAGCGGGCTGCAGGTATAAATCCTGGAGCGGGGTAAAGGGTGCTCCGTAGATCATCAAAATTTACGGAGGACTGTCACCGATAAGTGAAACATACCGGTTCGTTCGGTACGTCTCTCGTGCTGGTAGCCTTTTCTATCCTCCCAGCACCGGCCACAGAGCAGATTGTTGGGCTTTCGGCCCAACTTGTGAACAGGAGCGGAACGAACAAGCCGAGCAGTTTTCCTGGCTCCTACGATCGATGAGGGGACGAGACTCCATGCCCGTGCGTCCATCCTTGCTTCCGTGTACGTGGTTTGATTTGAATCAACAAAATAAGGTCCGGCCCCGCCCCCTTAAAATCAGGGGGAGATGATTAGATTAGAAAGAAAAAAAGAAAAAAAGACAGCCGTAGGATGACGTGGCAACACGGATGGGAGTATAAAGAGGGAGCAGGCAAGTCAGATCCTCGATAAAGAGTGGGAATCCGCGCGGACTCCGCGGAGCGCCGGATTTCGTATATTTCCAGTGTATTGCCAGTGGTTTACCGAATAGGGTCTTAGTATATTCCCTATCGTCTGATAAACAGACATTCAAATTGTTTTACTAAAAATCACGGGATTCCTGAATTTCCATATACACCGCATAGTTGCTGCACGGGCTGTATTAATAGCTTTTAATGAGGCCTTGCTAATACGAACATTATGATGTGTCATTTTTTCGTTAAAATTCTCATAGGACTTCTGTAAGGAGTTTCTTATGGCTGAAACTCTGATATGTTTGCCATCATCAAATACCAGAGTTTTATAAACTGTAGTACCTTCAATATTGTGGTATTTTGCTGTTTCTAAAATAGAGGTCTTCCTAAATCAAACTAAGGCTAAGTTTTATGTCATTGATTTTACACGAAGATTTGTGCAGGTATTTTTTTTCTTTTTCATTTTTATGTTTAATTGAGTTATTTAGGTGTGTAATAATTAGGGCGCATCTAGATGTGTCTCTTTTTTTGAATAAAAGAGGTTTCCCTTCGATTTCATTAACGAAATCAAAAGCAGGCAGAGTCTAGTAGTCTCATACAATACATCTAGGACCATAACATAAGTTTCTAGATCAACCCTCCCCTACCCTCACACCGAACAAGGGCAAGAGAACGCCGCTTACAACCATCGCCGAACACCAACAGAGTTATTCAGGATCAGTTCGAAAATACAAGTCGACACAAACAAAAGAAGAAGGAAGCCGGTCTTCACTGATCAAATCTCCAGACGACGAACACCCAGCCTCCATCCCTGCGCCGCCTTGTAAATTTCACTTGCCACCTGCTCGATTAGCTTTGCTCCCAGCTGCATTAGTCTTTCCTCCGGCTTTTTTTCTGCAAAATTGACCAATCCACTATCCAGTTACACATCAATCGAGTAAAAACCACAGGATCATATATTTTCTTTGACCTGAAGATTACATCATTTCTACATTTCCAAAGAGACCAGAAAATAGCCGCGCTCCCCACTAAAACCATTCCTTTTTCTGGATTCTTAAAGGATTTTAACCATCCTCCCAGGAAATCATCAAGGTTAGTGGGGCATCGCCTAAGATCAAAAGCACATTTGATCAAACTCCAGACTAGTCTGGCTGCAGAAAAATCGAAGAATAGATGGTTAATAGTTTCTATTTTTCCACAGTAGACACATTCTTTCGCACCTTTCCATCCTTTTTAGCAAATTATTTTTTGTTAGTATACTTCTCTTGTTCAACAACCAGAGAAACATTTTGATTTTCGATGGCACTTTTGTTTTCCATAGAAATTTGTGTGGGTATCCCACTCCCTCATTGATCATAAAGGAATATAAAGATTTCACTGAAAATTTCCTATTTTTAGTCAGCATCCAAATGGGTTGATCCGCTCCCCCATGCATCCTAATCGACTCACATCTTTGTTTAAGGCTATTCCAGAGTTCATTAGTCTCTGCATTTAAATATCTCCTAAAGCTAAACCCCTGCCACCCCCTATTCACAGCTTCTGCCACAGAAATATTGTGGTCAAAGCTAATATTGTAAAGTCTAGGATACAAGTCTTTCAAAGGTCTAGCTCCAACCCACCCGTCCTCCCAGAATCTGGTTTCATTTCCATCCCCAATTTTCTTTTTTACATGTTGAAAATATAGTTTCTTGACATCCATCAGACTACACCAAAATTGAGAGTCCCCTGGCTTTTTTTCCAATCCTGCCAAGCATTTGTTTTGTATATATTTAGTTTTCAGAATGTTCACCTAAGTTCCAGATTCAGTTTCTATTTTCCATAACCATTTAGCTAAAAGGGCCTTGTTCATAATATCCAAATTGATGATTCCAAGCCCTCCTAGATCTTTTGGCATACAGCAGGTTTTCCAATTAACCAAATGATATTTTTTTTTGTTTTCATTTTCCTGCCAAACTAGTCTAGCTCTGAAGAAGTCAGCTTTTTTCTCACTCCTACAGGCAGAGGGTAGAAAGACATCATGAATAGAGGAATATTGGTCAGACAAGCTTGCACTAGGGTTACCCTCCCAGCCATATTGAGGAGTCTTCCCTGCCAGCATGCACACCTTTTCTCAATTTTTTCAGTAACCCCCTTCCAAAACTTGTTACCCAGCCTGACATCAGCAACTGGTAATCCTAGATATTTAATAGGCATCCCCCCACCTCACATGTAAATATGTCCTGGTATATTCCAGTTTTTTTAGTTGCTTCCCCAAATAGGAAGATCTCACTCTTATGAAAATTTATAGTTAATCCTGACATCTGCTCAAAAGCAGTTAAAATAAATTTCAAGTTTTCTGCATTGTTTTCATCATCTTGTAAAAGAAATACTGTAGCATCCGCATATTGAAGCATATTAACCTCACAGTTATTTAATTCAGAGAGAATTCCTTTCGCAAAACCTCCTCTTTTTGCATTATCCAAGATAATAGCTAGAGCATCTGCAGCAATATCAAAGAGTAATGGTGACAGGGAATCCCCTTGCCTCAACCCTTTAAATGTTTTAAGATAAGGTCCTATCTCATCATTGACTTTTACACCCACATGTCCCCCTACCATAGTATGCATTACCATGTCACACCATTTATCAGGGAATTTCTTAAGCTTCAGCATTTTATATACAAAGGGCCATTTTATTTTATCATATGCTTTTTCAAAGTCTACTTTGAATAAAAGAGCACTCTGTTTTTTTGTGTATAGTGTTAAGTGCTTCATGTAGCACCACTACTCCCTCCATAATATATCTGCCTCTAATAAAGGCTGTTTGATTTGGAGAGATAATTGGCCTGATCACTTTGCTTAATCTGTTCATCAATACTTTAGTGATGATTTTAAAACTCACATTCAGCAAACAGATAGGTCTGAATTTTTGGATTTGTCTAGCATCTTTTATTTTTGGCACCAAAGTGATAATCCCATAATTCAATCTAGAAATGTCTAATTTGCCAGAGTGGAATTCATCTATTAACTCCTTTAACTCCCACTTCACCAGATCCCAAAATTCTTGATAAAACTCTATTGGCAAGCCATCAGGTCTAGGGCTTTTGTTTTTCTCCATGTCAAACACCACCTCATGTATTTCTTGCATGCTAAAAGGCTCAATCAGTGCTCTACTTTGTTCCTCTGTTATGTCAGGTGCCTCTTGTATATTCAGATTCACAGTAGAAATTTCAGGTTGGCCAAATAGTTCTTTATAGAAGTTAGTGATGTACTTAATTAGCTCATCATCTCCCTCAATTAGCACCTCATCTTGGCATAAAGAGAAAATTCTATTTTTCCTTCTCCTCCCATTTACTTTGGCATGATAATACCTAGAATTATTATCTCCATCTTTGATCTCTTTGTCTTTGTATCTCTGTGGCCATTTAATTTCCTCTTATTTCATCAGTCTGCCCAGTTGTGTTATTAATTTCTTCTATTCATTTCTGTCAGCAGCTGTTATACCCATAATCTCTATTTTTTTTGTCTATATCATCCAATCTGCTCATAATATCTCTTTTGATCTTCCTATCTAATGCATCTGAGTTTAAGATCCATCCTCTCACTTTTTGCCTAAAAATTCTTAATTTCTTTTGCCATCTATCCAAAACTTCTCCTCCCACCTGTATATTCCATATCTTACAGACAAACTCTTTAAATCCTTCTTTGAGCATCCAGGCATTCTCAAATCTAAAAATTTTGTTATTGTTCTTTTTGTCTCCAGAATTCACCACCAGTGGTGTGTGATCTGATAACTCTCTCTCTAAAGCCTGAACAGTAGTTAGAGGGTACTTCTCTTCCCAATCAGGGCAGATGAGAACCCTATCCAACTTTTCATATGTGGGGTCTTCTTGATTATTAGCCCAAGTATATTTCCTCCCCCCTAAAGGTATTTCTCTCAATTCAGCTTGCTCAATAATAGCATTGAACACAAAACTCCAGTGATCATTACCAGTGGGTTTGTTTTTTCAGTGCTATTTCTAATAATGTTAAAATCTCCCCCAATCATCATTGGAACTGAGGAGTTATCATGATATAATCTGGACATCTCTGCCAAATAGGCATTTTTGCCAGCTGGTTGTGCATCCCCATATACTACTATAATATTCCATTCAAATTTATTTTTTTGTCATACATCAATATTCTAATAAAAATATAAAATAAGTCCCAATTTCTGTGTTGATAACATCAAAATTGTCACAATTAATACCCACCAAAATCCCCCAGATTTTCCCCTTGGCTTGGACCATTTCCATTCAAAGTTTCTCCCCCCACACAAATTGTGTAGTTCATTTTTTGAAAAGTCATCCTTAATAGTTTCCTGGATCCCAACAAAATCCAGCTTCCTACTAATAATGTTATCTTTAATAAAATTCTTCTTACTATCTTTTCCAATCCCTCTTACATTCTAGAACATTCCTATCATGATTTTCCTTCAATCTGTTTTATGTTTTCTTTTTTCTCTTCCCAAATTTACTAGCTGTCTTCCCACAGGAAAACCCAGGAGAGTTCAAGCTATTTTTCCTTTTCTTAGCAAAAAAACTTTTGAGATGAGTGAAATGATCCATCTCTAGTTCAGCATCAGAGTGATCCTCATCAGAGCATATTTCTTTGAGATCTATGTCTCTGATATCTATAAGGTTAGGCTCATCAGAATGACCTTCCTTCTCTTTTGTTTTGCATATGTGTTGCAAGTAGAAATCTCTTCTACATTGTTCCATTCTAGCTATAATGTCTAAATTGGATTCAATCATGTTAATAGAGCATCCCAAGTCAATTTTGATACCAACTTGTAACGCCCTTCGTCGCTCTGATACCAACTTGTAACGCCCTCGATGCGGCTATATCTCCTACGTGTCGAAGCACGACTTAGAGGCATAACCGCATTGAAAGCAATGTCACAAGTGAGGTAATCTTCGCAAACAATCCATGTACATAAATAAAGGGGAAAGGTACATAGTTGGCTTACACTCGCCACGTCACACAATACATAAATAAGTCATTACATTCATCCAATACACTCAGGGTCCGACTACGGTACCAAAATAAAGATCAACCGCCAAATGCGACAAAGTCCCTGATCGCCCCAACTGGGCACCACTACTGATCATCTGGAAAAGACACGTAGTAACGACGAGAGTCTTCATCGAACTCCCACTTGAGCTCGGTCATATCATCTGGAACGGTATAATCGGTCCCTGCATCTGGTTTTGGAAGTAATCTGTGAGTCACGGGGACTCAGCAATCTCGCACCCTCGCGATCAAGACTATTTAAGCTTATAGGTAAGGTAAAGGTATGATGTGGAGTTGCAGCAAGCGACTAGCATATATGGTGGCTAACATATTCGCAAAAGAGAGCGAGAAGAGAAGGCAAAAGCACGGTCGAACAACTATGATCAAGAAGTGATCCTAGAACAACCTACATCAAGCATTACTCCAACACCGTGTTCACTTCCCGGACTCCGCCGAGAAGAGACCATCACGGTTACACACGCGGTTGGTGCATTTTAAATTAAGTTAAGTTTCAGGTTATCTACAACCAGACATTAACAAATTCCCATCTTCCCATAACCGCGGGCACGGCTTTCGGAAGTTCAAATCCCTACAGGGGAGTCCCAACTTAGCCCATCACAAGCTCTCACGGTCAACAAAGGATATTCCTTCTCCCAAGACAATCTGATCAGACTCGGCATGCCGGTTACAAGACATCCTCGACAATGGTAAAACAAGTCCAGCAACACCGCCCGAATGTGCCGACAAATCCCGATAGGAGCTGCACATATCTCGTTCTCAGGGCACACTCAGATGAGACATCCTACGAGTAAAACCAACCCCCAAGTTGCCCCGAGGTGGCCCCGCAGTCTACTCGGTCGGACCAACACTCAGAGGAGCACTGGACCAGGGGGGTTTAAATAAAGATGACCCTTGGGCTCTGGAAACCCAAGGGAAAAAGGGCTAGGTGGCGAATGGTAAAACCAAGGTTGGGCATTGCTGGAGGAGTTTTATTCAAGGCGAACTGTCAAGGGGTTCCCATTATAACCCAACCGTGTAAAGAACGCAAAATCCGGGAACATAACACCGATATTACGGAAACTAGGGCGGCAAGAGTGGAACAAAACACCAGGCATAAGGCCGAGCCTTCCACCCTTTACCAATTATATAGGTGCATTAAGATAAACAAGATAATATTATGATATCCCAACAATAAACATGTTCCAACAAGGAACGATCTCCAATCTTCACCTGCAACTAGCAACTCTATAAGAGGGGCTGAGCAAAGCGGTAACATAGCCAAACAACGGTTTGCTAGGACAAGGTGGGTTAGAGGTTGGACATGGCAATATGGGAGGCATGATAAGCAAGTGGTAGGTATCGTAGCATAGGCATAGCAAAAGAGCGAGCATCTAGCAAGCAAAGATAGAAGTGATTTCGAGGGTATGGTCATCTTGCCTGCAAAGTTCTCAGAGTTGCCTTGATCCTCGTAGGCATACTCAACGGGCTCCTCGATCACGAACTCGTCTCCCGGCTCTACCCAAACAAGAACAACAAGCAAAAGGGAACACAATCAACCACGTGCAATGCTCAAGCAACATGATGCAAACATGGTATGATATGCGGGATGCGATATGCGATGCATATGCATGATTTGCAAAGGAATGATTGAACCTGGCCTCAACTTGGAAATCCAAGAGTGCCACTAGAAAGGGGAGTTGATTTCGGTTGAAATCGATATAAAGATCACCAGAATTGGGTGCACGGTTTGGAAATGGCAAGCAAAACAAATATGGCACCGGTCTGCGATAATCAGCAAGTAGCCATCTAAATGCATCAAGATAAATATTGTACAGCACTCAAACATGACAACAAAATTCTTGGCAGGGATCCACTCATGATGCTTGACAAAAGATGAACACTGAGCTACGGCTAATTCACTCATTAACAGGTTCAAACAAGCATGGCAAAAGTGCAAAAGATTACTGGTTACAGACTTAGTGGAATAACAACAAATCAGGAATTTATCATCAGGAAGCAATCTTTAGAGCATGAAAACTACATGCTACAGGAACCTATCATGGAAAAAAAAGGCATTTCATGAAGCTACTCTAAGCATATAACAAAAGTCCCTTAGTGACCTTGAGCCAAAAGGGATCAGAAAATACAATTGCAAGCATGTGAACATAACAAAAACATAAACAGATTCAGACTTAGTGAAAAACTGGAGCATGCAAAACAGATTAACAAGTAGGCATGTTTACGAGCTCGATGCACTCACTACGAGGAATTGCATGACAAACTAAGCATACACCCAGTAAACAGACATGGCATAGAAGCTAGGCATGGCAAGAACAACAACATAGCATGCACGGATCAACAACAACAACCTCGGCAAAATCGCTAAACATGTTAACAATCTGCCAGGAACATTTTATAGCAAAAGTAGATCTCGATTGACTCAAGCTAGAGTGCCCCATAATTTGAAACAAAGACATGGATGGATAGAGCACAACAATATTAACAATACATCCTTACTGATCATCCTCAAAAGAGGCACGGATCACTAGGAAACAACATGAACATATGGCATAAAAACAAAAACAGGACAAGGACTTAGTGAAATTCTAAGCCCCTGAAATCAGCATCATTGAGTAAGCTACTTTGCATGCTTGTGCTAGTCACCACAAATATCACAAAAATACATGGCATACACCCCTGTAAAGATGGCATGGCATTCTACAAAACACATGTAGAGCTCAGGATCATAGCATGCACACATTAATCATGGCAAAAATGACAAAAGGCCATTTGCTGAAATAGATCTGACATAATCATCACATAGCCCTCTTCCAACAGCATTTCGGGCATCAAGATGAGCTCAAATGAAAATGATGCAATGAGCTGAAATGATGTACTCGTCGAGACGAACATTTTGATATGCTACACGCACGAATCGTAGCTACGGATGCAGAGTTATGGCATGTCAAAGAATGCAAAAAATTAGGGTTTCATGAGGAAAAAGTCAACCCTCGAAGTTCCAGATCCAGATCCAGCCGGGCCGGTACTGTAGCAGGGCGCGGTTCTCGAGGTCGCCGGCGAAGCTGCTTGCCGGAGAGGGATAGGCCGGTCGGGTTGAGGACGCGGGCGGCACCGGAGGAGCTCGTCGGCGGCGGCGGCGGCGAGGACAGGCGGCAAGGCGGCAAGGACGGGCGGCGAGGCGGCGAGGACGGGCGGCGGCGACCGGGCGAGGCGGCGGGGAAGCTCGCCGAAGTGGGGCGGCGTGGCTCGCCGGAGCTAGGCGGATGGCGGTGGCCGGCGATGGCGGCGAAGGGCGGCGTCGGGCGCGGCGCTGACCCGCGGCGGTGGAGGGAGTGGGCCGCGGGGGCCCGAGTCGGGCTCGGCGGGCCTCAGCGTGGGGACGGACGGCGGCGCCACGTGGCGGGGTCTGATAGGTGCGGGCGGTGCCGGCGACTTCGTCCGGCGGCGGCCGGACGTGTCCGGTGGCGGCGGGGCGATTTTTTAAGGGTTAGGGGTGGATGAGACCCGAAATTTCGGAGGAGGGGCTAGTTTTATAGGTAGAGGGGGCTAGGAAGCTCCAAATGAGGTGCGGTTTTCAGTCACGCGATCGTGATTGAACGCTCTAGATGATGGGAGAGGTTCAGGTGGGTTTTGGGCCAGTTTGGAAGGGTGTTGGGCTGCAACACACATGAGGCCTTTTCGGTCCCTCGGTTAACCGTTGTAGTATCAAACGAAGTCCAAATGGCACGCAACTTGACAGGAGGTCTACCGATAGTAAGCCAAGGCCGCATGGCAAGTCTCGGTCCAATCCGGAAATGTTTAACACCCGCACACGAAAAGAGGTAGAAAGGGACACCGGGTGACATAGGAGCGCCGGAATGCAAAACGGACAACGGGGAAAATGCTCGGATGCATGAGACGAACACGTATGCAAATGCAATGCACATGATGACATGATATGAGATGCATGACAAAGACAAAACACATGGAGACAAAAACCCGACAATGATGAAATAAAATAACTTAGTGCCGGAAACGGCAAGAGTTGGAGTACAAATAAGGTAAATTACATCCGGGGTGTTACACCAAGTCAATTCCAATTTGATCCGCCATGTCCAGCAAAGAAATATTATGACCATTTAAATTCTGACACTTACCATAGTTATCCTTAGCAGCAGCTCTTTCCTTGGCCAAATCTTCAATCTTGGCATCTTGTTTGCCAGCCAGTCTCCCACACCTCCTCATTGTTCCTCTTCTGTCTCACTATTATCTATGTCCTTCTCTCCTGTTTTCACCCCCACCTTAGTGCCAAAGCAAACAGACTCTTGACTAGCATTGAAATCCACTGCCTCATTATAGTTGTTGTGCTCATCTTCTTTCTTTTCTGAGTCCATGATCCTCATATCAGCATCAGTGATCTCCTCCATTTCTTTTTCTCTAGCTTCCCACATCTCTATTTTATCCACACACCTATCAATCACCCCTTACTGTTTGTTGATCAGTTCCATGAGTACTTTCTTGTCTTGTTCCAGTTCCACAATCTTCTTTTCTTCTTTCATTCTGAGGGCTTTTTGTCTTGCCTTGTCTTCTTCTAAGTCAGCTACTTTTTTCATGATCAATTCCATGCAAGTTTCCACTTTCTTCCTTGCCTCCATCTCCAAAGCTTGTTCTTTTTGAATTCTTATAATTCCCTCATTCTTCTTTTTCAGTTCCTCAAATTGAGCTAATCCCAAGCTTCCCAAATAAATCATCTCTTTATTTCCTAGTCCTTCATCATCTCCTCCCTTGTGTCTCTTTCTCAAAGTTCCCTCAATATTGTCCCCCTCTGCACTCTCACTTTCCTGTCTTTTGTGCTCTCCATACCATCTCATTTCTACCACACTTTCCAGCTCAGGAACAATCTTATATATCATCAAGTCTTTGTCAGTAATTTCAGTAAATGCTGGAATTTTATCATAGTCTCTTATTCCAATCTTAACTCTAATCTTCTCCTTAGCGCATCTAGATGTGTCTTACAGAACCCCTGTCAAAAATTTGTTTTCTTATTTTGTTTACCATCTTTTATCAAATTTAGTGTTCATTCCGGAGTAGATAAGCTCAGGCTCAAGAGCAATTACTAGAAATAATTATATACTCCCTCCGTAAACAAATATAAAAGTGTTTAGATCACTAACTTAACATAGTTGAATTCAGTTTCGAGTTCAGCCTCAAACCAATCACTGCGACGAAATTCAGTTTCGAGTTCAGCCTCAAACCATCTCGAGGGTAGAGAAAAAACACAAACACATCGGCAAAGTCACAGGAACATAACAAAATTATTTTAGGCTGCTGTTTCAATCAAGTAGTGAAATGATATCTCAAATTATTTAAACACCAAAAATCGAACTAATCAAGAAGGGTCCTTCATCTCAGCGGAAGAAGGCGAAGGCATGGTAGCGGCGGTAGAGCGCGTCGAGCCGGCCAGTGTCTCGGTAGAGGCTGAAGAGCGGCACCTTGTGGCCGCTGTCAAGGTCGTACCGCAGCAGACGCTTGCCCTTGTCCACCACGATGAACTTGTCGCTCGCACCGGCCAAGTCCACCGGCGTGTCGTGGTTGTGCAGCGATGGGAAGTACCACACCGATATGTCCTCCACCAACGCCTCATGCATGCGCTGCCACGACGGGCGCGCCGCCGCCGACACGCCCTCCATCAACCACACGCCATGCACGCCCTCCAGCTCGTCGTGCGGGAGCATCGAGTCGCCCTTGTCGTCGCGGATGTCGAACGCGCACAGCCGGAGCCGCGCGCCCACCGTGCCCAGCGCCCGCCCTACCCGGCACCTGGACTGCTCCGCCTCCGGCGGCTCGCGTAGCACTGAGGCGCGGCCGCGGGCGGCGTCGTAGCGGATGATGTGGCCCCTGCACCGGCTGAGCCAGTAGAAGCAGGTGCCGACGTGGACGCCGGGGGATGCGGTGCCGAGGCAGCGCGCCACGCCTTCCGACCGGAGCTCCCGCATGTTCCACGTGCTGGTCGTCGACGAGAAGGTCTCCACGAGCCCACGGCGGAGCCTACGCCGGAGGAGAAGGACCACGGTGAAGACCGTGTTGCCGGTGGACGCGTCGACATGGTACTCGAGTCCTGAGTTGGCGTCACGGTCCGTCATCGAGGAGCGGCAGCGGCCGCAGGGAGAGGTGGCGGCAGAGGAACGTGGGCTGGCAGAGCACCGCGCCGGCGAGACGGTACGCTTGTTTGGTGGAGACCCTACTGATTTTATTGTTTTTGGTTTCCCACAAGATGATTTTGTCCCATTATCTTTGGTAGACCTTTCTTGAACACCATTAATGCTAGAATAGATTGTGAGAAACAAATTGTCGGTGTTAGTTTTGGTAATGAGTCCCATGAGTTTAATTTTTCCAAGTTTAGTAGAAATCTTCATGAAAAAGAATTGCCTTGTAAGGATGAATTAACCGGTCTTGCTTCTATTGTTGTACCACCTACAGATCCTTTAGAATAATATTTGCTAGACCATGAAAATGATTTACATATGCATGAAAGAAATGAAATAGATAAAAATTTCTTTGAACAACGTCCTCTACTTAAACACAATTTGCCTATTGAAACTCTAGGAGGTCCTCCTCCACCTAAAAGTGATCCTGTGTTTGAATTAAAACAATAGGCAGACACTTTGAAATATGCTTATCTTGATGAAAAGAAGATATATCCTGTTATTATTAGTGCTAACCTTTTAGAACATGAAAAGAAAGATTATTAAAAGTTCTAAGGAAGCACCGAGTTGCTAGTCTTGACGATTTAAAGGGCATTAGTCCCACTCTATGTCAGCACAAAACTATTATGGACATGATGCTAAACCCGTTGTTGATCACCAATGTCGGTTAAATCCGAAGATGAAAGAAGTGGTAAGAACGGAAATATTAAAACTTCTGGAAGCAGGTATAATCTATCCTATAGCTGATATTAGATGGATAAGTCTTGTTCATTGTGTTCCTAAGAAAGGAGGTATAACTGTAGTTCCTAATGATAAAAATGAACTTGTTCCACAAAGAATTGTTACAGGCTATAGAATGATAATATATTTTAGAAAATTAAACAAAGCAACTAGAAAAGATCATTACCCTTTGCCTTTTATTGATCAAATGCTTGAAAGATTATCTAAGCACACACACTTTTGCCTCCTTGATGGATATTCTGGCTTTTCTCAAATACATGTTTCTCAACCTAATCATGAAAAGACCACTTTTACTTGTCCTTTTGGAACCTATGCTTATAGAGGTATGCCTTTTGGTTTATGTAGTGCACCTGCTACCTTTCAAAGATGTATGACTGTTATATTCTCTGACTTTTGTGAGAAGATTGTTGAGGTTTTCATGGATGACTTTTCTGTTTATGGGAAGTCTTTTGATGATTGTTTAAGCAATCTTGATCGAGTTTTGTAGAGATGTGAGCAAACAAATCTTGTCTTGAATTGGGAGAAGTGCCACTTTATGGTTAATGAAGGCATTGTCTTAGGTCATAAAATTTCTGAAAGGGGTATTGAAGTAGACCAAGCTGAGATTGATGCAATTGAGAAAATGTCATGTCCTAAAGATATAAAAGGTATTCGTAGTTTCTTAGGTCATGCTGGTTTCTATAGGAGATTTATCAAAGACTTTTCAAAAAATTCTAGGCCTCTTACTAGTCTCTTGCAAAGGATATTCCTTTTGTTTTTTATGATTATTGTTTAGAAGCCTTTGAAACACTTAAGAAAGCTTTAATTTCCGCACCTATTGTTCAACCACCTGATTGGAACTTGCCTTTTGAAATTATGTGTGATGCTAGTGATTATGTTGGCGGTGCTGTTCTAGGACAAAGAGTTGATAAAAACTTAGTGTAATTCATTATGCTAGTAAAAACTCTAGACAGTGCTCAAAGAAATTATGCTACTACTGAAAAAGAATTCTTAGCAGTGGTGTTTGCCTGTGGTAAGTTTAGACCTTATATTGTTGATTCCAAAGTAACTGTTCACACAGACCATGCTGCTATTAAATATCTTATGGAAAAGAAAGATGCTAAACCTAGACTTATTCGATGGGTTCTCTTGCTACAAGAATTTGATTTACATATCATTGATAGAAAAGGATCTGAGAACCCAATAGCCGATAATTTATCTAGGCTTGAAAATATGTTTGATGACCCACTACCTATTGATGATAGTTTTCCTGATGAGCAGTTAGCTGCAATAAATGTTTCTCATAGTACTCCCTGGTATGCTGATTATGCTAATTACATTGTTGCTAAATATTTACCACCTAGCTTTGCATACCAACAAAAAAATCTTCTATGATTTAAGACATTACTTTTGGGATGACCCACATCTTTATAAAGAAGGGGTAGATGGTATTATTAGATGTTGTGTACCTGAGCATGAACAGGAACAAATCCTACGGAAATGTCACTCCGAAGCTTATGGAGGGCATCATGCTGGAGATAGAACTGCTCATAAGGTATTGCAATCTGTATTTTATTGGCCTACTCTCTTCAAGGATTCCCGTAAGTTTGTCTTATCTTGTGATGAATGTCAAAGGATATGTAATATCGGTAAGCATCAAGAAATGCCTATGGATTATTCACTTGTTGTTGAACCATTTGATGTTTGGGGATTTGATTATATGGGACCTTTTCCTTCCTCTAATGGGTATACACATATTTTGGTTGTTGTTGATTATGTTACTAAATGGGTAGAAGTTATTTCAACCAGTAGTGTTGCTCACAACACCTCTATTAAAATGCTTAAGGAAGTTATTTTCCCAAGGTTTGGAGTCCCTAGATATTTAATGACTGATGGTGGTTCACACTTTATTCATGTTGCTTTCCGTAAAATGCTTGCCAAGTATGATGTTAACCATAAAATTGCATCACCATATCACCCTCAGTCTAGTGGTCAAGTTGAACTTAGCAATAGAGAAATAAAATTAATTTTGCAAAAGACTGTTAATAGGTCCAGGAAGAATTGGTCTAAGAAATTAGATGATGCACTTTGGGCTTATATAACAGCATATAAAAATCCTATGGGTATGTCTCCATATAAAATGGTTTATGGAAAAGCTTGTTATTTGCCTCTTGAGTTAGAACATAAAGCATTTTGGGCAATCAAAGAACTCAATTATGACTTCAAGCTTGCTGGTGAAAAGAGGTTATTTGATATTAGCTCTCTAGATGAATGGAGAACCCAAGCTTATGAAAATGGAAAATTATTCAAAGAAAAAGTTAAAAGATGGCATGACAAAAGAATCCAAAAGCGTGAGTTTAAAGTCGGAGAATATGTTCTTTTGTACAACTCTCGTTTTAGATTTTTTGTAGGAAAACTCCTCTCAAAATGGGAAGGCACATATGTCATCGAGGAGGTTTATCGGTATGGAGCCATCAAAATAAATAATTCCGAAGGTACAAACCTGAAGGTTCTCAATGGGCAACGAATAAAACATTATATCTCAGGTACGCCCATTAATGTTGTAAGTAATATTATCCAAACTTTGACACCAGAAGAACACATAAAAGAGACCTTCCGGGACACTCCAGAATCGTGAAAATAAGGAGGTACGTGATACGGTAAGTAAACGGACTCCGAAAAATCCACAAAAATAGTTTTTATCAGTTTTGGAATATTTAAAAAAATTGGAAATGAAGAAACTTTCAGGAAGCGTCACCTGGCGGGCACAACCCACCTGGGACACCTTCCGGACTCCATTTTTCTACCATATTTTTGTCCTCCAAGATAAAAAAATCTATATATACTTCTCGAACCTATTGACCGTCGTATCGCGGAGAAATCCTTTGTTCTCTTTTCTTGCTGTTTTCAGTTAGATTTATCAAGCCAGACATCATGTCTTCCTGCTCCTCCAACAACATGGAGGAAGATGCTTGGTTGATGAAGATCGAGATGAAGCGGGAGGAGCCTACGGATGTCGTCAAGGGAGACAAGGGCAAGGAAGCTACCGTAGATCCATCCCAAGTGGCAGCACAAGCACTACTGGCCGAGGAGGAGGAGGAGGAAGAAGATATCCTTAAGCCCTACCTTACTCACCTTACTCCTATTGTGATTGAAGCTTTTCGCGTCATTGAAATATTTTGCATACAAAATAAGTATCTCACTCGCGAAAATATTCTGCATCAAGAGCATATCATCCATCTCCGGAGCGTCATCGGTCGATTGGAGAATCTCTTGATCCTTAAGGACAGGATCGCTTCATCACCAACATCACCTTCTTCACCACCAAAAGAGAATTAAGTATCGGGCACGGGCACTCCCCTTGGCTTTCGCCAAGCTTGGGGGAGGTGCCCCAGTATCGTATCATCCCACTATCTTTTTGCTTTTACTTATTTTAGTTCGATCTTTTTGCTTTAGATGAATAAAATTTTAGTTCGATCATTTCTTCTTTGAGAGTTTGCTTAGTGATTTATCCTTGTAATCGTGTGCAAGTTATATATTAAAGTTTAGTGCGAGTTTTTGCTTTTTTTATTCTCATGTTGCAAATAAATAAAAGAAATAAGAAAGGAAATAAATAAAAGAAAGGAAATAAATCAATAAGATCATATACTAATCCTATGGTAGGTGATGGCACCACATAAGGAAAAGTATAAGTAGAAAATTTTACTAGAGATTGACAAACATAGAATTAGTCAATGATGCAACTCATGAAAGAACTAATAAGGGAAGAGAAGATTCACATATAAATATACTATCCTAGAAATCTTTTGTGATTGTGAGCCCTCATCAAAATATTATATGCCAAAATTGTTGACATTGGACAAGGAAGACAACGTAATGATTTATGCTTGTTCATATTCACATAGAAGTCATATTGTCATGGATCCTTTAACATGTGGTTCTTGCCCCCTATCTTTGCTAGCCAAAAATTCCGCACTAAGTAGAGATACTACTTGTGCATCCAAAAACCCTTAAACCCAAATCTCATTTTCAAGAGGCCACCATACCTACCTAAGGATTGAGCAAGATCCCTCAAGTAAGTTGTCATCGGTGCAAAAAGGCAATAAAAGTTTCTTCTAAAAGTGTGAGATTATTTAGTGTAAGAGAAAATTGAGCGTTGCATGAACTTGTGATGGTGAAGAATAAAAGCGACAAACTGCATAATAAAGATCGCTATCACAACGTCCAATGTAACATGATGTTTGTTTGCACTAAGGGATTGAGCATACAAACAAATAAGCGCATGGCAACCTCTGCTTCCCTCTGCAAAGGGTCTATCTTTTACTTTTATGCAAGAGTCAAAGTTTTCTCTTTATTCCTTTTATTTTTCTCCTTTGGCAAGCATCATGTGGTGAGGAAAAATCTAGGCACATATGTCCAGTTGAATATGGGTAGCATGAGTTATTAGAGATAATTCCTTATTTAACGCTGTCTTAAAATCTATTGCCTTATTTGACACTGAAAAAATTGCATTCCTTATTTAACACTGAGTCTAAATTTTATGCCCTTTATAACACTTTCGTCCATTTTAAATCTTAACGATGTTATATTATACACGAAAAGACCTATTTACCCTTCATGTGGTATATCCGTATATGACCAAAATTTTGATGTGTATATCCGACCGACTTGTTTTACTATGTGAGTCGCCTTGGTCCCTCCTGATGTGTGAGCTTGCGTTGATGGGAGCTGCCCTCCCTTCTGTTAGGTGCCTTGGTTTATATAGGTGTCCAGCCGGCGGCTCGATGGAAACATTAGATGTACGCCTAGATAATAAGAAAAATAAAATAAACGAGTAGGGCGTTTTGGAGCTCGGCCTCCATGGAGGCCGGATTTTTTGAAAAATTCAAAATTCGCATTTTTCAATTTCAAAAAAATCTGAAAAAAATCATACAAGTAAACAAGGATGCTATGTGTAAGTATGTAAAATTTGAGGATGAAATACCCTAAAATGCGATCTGTGCAAAAAAGACAAATTCATGGACTTTGAGGATGAATAGTGCTCCTACTTAAAAGCCTCAGATTTGTTCTTTTTGTGTAGCACTCATTTTAAGGTGTTTCGTCCTGAAAATTTACACACATATGCTTTATGTATCTAAATATGTGTGTATTTTTTTCAAAAAAATTTGAAACGTGAAAATTTGAATTTTGATCAAGTCAAACTCGGGCTCCATGGAGCCCGAGCTCTAAAGAGCATTTTCGAAAATAAACCTGATACATACCTTATTATGTGATGCGCGCCCATTACCTTTCTGAGCTCCTCTTCTTCACCTGCATACACACAGGTATTCGGACATGCATAGACGTGTGTGTACATGGCCGGCCGGCGCCTGGGTATTTGAATACGTACGCGTACTTGCCGGCAGTGGCCAAGCCAGCTATTTCGCTGTTGGTGTTGCTCATTCTTCTACCTTGCAACCCTTTCTTTGTGTCTCAAGAACACATACCATGGGAAAAACTCATACGTACACACGCTTCACCTAGTGGGGTAAAATCTTGGTCACATACCCCATGAGGGCAAATAGGACTTTTCATATATGATTTAACACGGTTAAGGCTTAAAATAGACGGAAGTGTCATAAAGGGCATAAAATTTAGGCACGGTGTTAGATAGGAAAGAAAAGCAATTCCAGTGTCAAATAGGGAAGCAATATTTAAAACAGTGTCATATAAGGAATTTTCTCGAGTTATTATTGTTGACATCACCCTTGAGGTGAGTACGTTGGGAGGCGAAACCATAAGCCCCTATCTTTCTATGTGTCCGGTTGAAACGTTTTGCTCATGTGTACGCGGTGAGTGCTAGCAATCATAGAAGACTATATGATGGTTGAGTATGGACTTTCCTAAAAGCTCCGACATGTGACCCTTCCTGAAAAGATGATGAATTGTAGTTGCAAAGTTGACTGAGAACATAGTTTGTTGGTTTCTAATAGAGTTTTTGCTT
This sequence comes from Triticum urartu, assembly GCF_003073215.2. Taxonomy (NCBI): domain Eukaryota; kingdom Viridiplantae; phylum Streptophyta; class Magnoliopsida; order Poales; family Poaceae; genus Triticum; species Triticum urartu. The sequence continues at coordinate 53,225,789 of NC_053022.1, forward strand.
TATACTTCGATTGTGTGATGAACTATTACTTATTCATGAGAAGTATATGATAAAAGTCCTATGTTTAATTTTGTTGCTGTTATAATAATCAACATGATGCTTCTATGTCCGTATTTTGTTTCTATCGACACCTCTCTCTCAAAGCATGTGGACATGTTTTTCGATTTCGGTTTTCGCTTGAGGACAAGCGAGGTCTCAACTTAGGGGAGTTGATACGTCCATTTTGCATCATGTTTTCTTACCATTATTTTTGATGTTTTATCCATAATACTGCTTTTTGGAGTAATTATAATGCCTTTTCTCTCGTAATTTATAAGGTACACACCAAGAGGGAGAATTCCGACAGCTGGAAATCTGGACCTAGCTACGTCAGGCTACCTATTCTGCACAACTCCAAACAAGCTGAAAGTTCACGGAGATTTTTTATGAAATATTTAAGAATTATTGGAGCAAATAACTACCAGAGGGGGCCCACCAGGTGGGCACAACTCACCTAGGCGCGCCAGGGAGCCCAGGCGCGCCCTAGTGGGTTATGCTCACCCAGGGCCACCTCCGGTGCCCATCTTTTGGTATATAGGTCGTTTTGACCTAGAAAAATAAGGGGAGGACATTCGGGACGGAGCGCCACCGTCTCGAGGCAGAACTTGGGCAGGAGCACTTTTGCCCTCAGGCGGAGCGATTCCGCCGGGGGAACTTCTCTCCCGGAGGGGGAAATCATCGTCATCATCACCAACAACTCTCCCATCTTGGGGAGGGAAATCTTCATCACAATAGCACCATCTCATCTCAAATCCTAGTTCATCTCTTGTGTTCAATCTTGTTACCGGAACTATAGATTGGTGCTTGTGGGTGACTAGTAGTGTTGATTACATCTTGTAGTTGATTACTATATGGTTTATTTGGTGGAAGATTATATGTTCAGATCCATTATGCTAATTAATACTCCTATGATCATGAGCATGTTTATCATTTGTGAGTAGTTACCTTTGTTCTTGAGGTCACGGGAGAAATCATGTTGCAAGTAATCATGTGAACTTGATATGTGTTAGATATTTTGATAGTATGTATGTTGTGATTTCCTTGGTGGTGTCATGTGAATGTCGACTACATGACACTTCATCATATTTGGGCCTAAGGTAATGCATTGTGGAGTAGCAATTAGATGATGGGTTGCGAGAGTGACAGAAGCTTAAACCCCAGTTTATGCGCTATTCCGTAAGGGACCGATTGGATCCAAAAGTTTAATGCTATGGTTAGAATTTATTCTTAATACTTTTCTCGTAGTTGCAGATGCTTGCGGGAGGGTCAATCATAAGTAGAACGTTTGTTCAAGTAAGAACAGCACCTAAGCACCGGTCCACCCACATATCAAATTATCAAAGTACCGAACACGAATTAAACCAACATGATGAAAGTGACTAGATGAAATTCCCGTGTACCCTCAAAAACTCTTTGCTTATCATAAGAGACCGTTTTGGCCTGTCCTTTGCCTCAAAAGGATTGGGCTACCTTGCTGCACTTTTGTTACTACTATCGTTACTTGCTCGTTACAAACTATCTTGTTATCAAACTACTCTGCTACTTGCAATTTCAGCACTTGCAGACATTACCTTGCTGAAAACCACTTGTCATTTCCTTCTGCTCCTCGTTGGGTTCGACACTCTTACTTATCGAAAAGAGCTACAATTGACCCCCTATACTTGTGGGTCATCACTTAACGATTATTATGCTAAGCTAACGGATGGGTCTTGTCCATCACATCATTCTCCTAATGATGTGATTGAAGGAAATATGTCCTAGAGGCAATAATAAAGTTATTATTTATTTCCTTACGTCATGATAAATGTTTATTATTCATGCTAGAATTGTATTAACCAGAAACATAATACATGTGTGAATACATAGACAAACAGTGTGTCACTAGTATGCCTCTACTTGACTAGCTCGTTGATCAAAGATGGTTATGTTTCCTAACCATAGACATGAGTTGTCATTTGATTAACGGGATCACATCATTAGGAGAATGATGTGACTGACTTGACCCATTCCATTAGCTTAGCACTTGATCGTTTAGTTTGTTGCTATTGCTTTCTTCATAACTTATACATGTTCCTATGACTATGAGATTATGCAACTCCCGTTTACCGTAGTAACACTTTGTGTGCTACCAAACGTCACAACGTAAGTGGGTGATTATAAAGGTGCTCTCACTACAAGAAATCAGTTAATCTATGACGGATTTCTGATGATGTTCTTGGAAACCGTCATGAAAACTGTCACAGATCAGCAAGAGACAAACGACAGCCAAAACAGTAGCTCCTTTATGACGGACACCAAGGTTCCGTCACGAATACTGTCATGGATTGATAGCTAGGCCTCACTTTTTTCATTGTTTATACACCATCCACACAGTCACGGGTGGTTCTTGTTGATGTGTCGTACGTGTTTTTTATTTGTCCCACATGTCAGTGTGGATGATTATATATAAAAACTAAAAGAAAAGGAAGGGTGCGCTTGAATTTGGAGGGCGCCAGGAGGTTGCGCGCGAGGAGGATGCAGGGCGCGCCTAGAATTTCATTAGCGCGCGTTTGTAAAAATTTTGAGCCCACTAAAGCCCATCTAAATCATTCACCGTATAAGACCTAACCCTAAGTCTCTTCCTCTCTTCCCCCCCATCTCTTTCTCCCTCCGCCGCCGCCGCCCCCATCGTCTTCATCCCCATCCTCTCCCTCCTCTGCCTCCTCTCGATCTAGCGGCCCCTCCTTTCACCATCCCTTCCTCCACCTCTTGGATGCGCCCTCTCTCTCCCCCGGCCTCTCCCGTACCTCCTCCGCCTCCACTCCCACTCCTCCTCCACCATCCTCTACCTTTCCCGTTGGCCCCACACTCCTTCGCCCCCTCCTCCATAACGATGGCTAATCTGCAGCTTGTGTCGTAGATCACACGAGTTCGATGGCGGCACCAACCCTAGGAGCGAACAGCGGCGTCTTGGGTGCGCTAGATCCGGCATGGAGCTCAACCCCGACACTAGATTTGTCAGAGCAGAGCGCCTCTGCGGTGGCCGGTCTTGGGTGCGCTAGATCCGGCATGGAGCTAAACCCCGACACTAGATTTGTCAGAGCAGAGCGGCTCTGCAACGAACCTCCACTTGTTGCCGGCTCGGCGCATTGGACTGGAGGCCGATGAACACGGTAAATAAAGTAAGGACCAGGGCAGCTGCGGTGTGTCCGCACGACGGCAGATACACATCGTGAGTTTGATCTCTTACCACGCCCACTTGTTATTTTTCTCAGCTATGGCCGGTTTGTCTACATACGCTGGATCTAAATATAGAACCTACTACTTTTGTATTCCTCGTATTTTGCACGGATGGTTACTGCTAGCATAACATGAAACGTTTTGACGTTCCTCTGGTAACATGCTTGTTAATTGATGTACTGGCGTTTGGTTGAGTGTGCAACGGAAGATACAAGACAGATGTGTGTTTGAATAACTAATGGTATATGGTGTTCTGCAAAAAAGATTCACACCATAAACTTAAGTTGCTGGATATATCTGTATGTATACAGAAGCTCACATGCTGTGGTATATGCTTGTGATGTACTTGATTGTGCAGAAATTTACATCGTAAAGGTGTGTTTGATTTATTGTCAAGTGGTGGTAGTTGGCCATCATGCAAGCCATCCATTCTCTGTAATTGTTTACAAAGTCCTATTGCAAGTTTTGTCTTCCAATCTATCATACATTGGCTTTGTTAATTATATATGTATCTTCATCGACATCATTAGTGAACAATCATTTTTCTGTAGAAACAACGAGCTTGTTTGAGAATTGTATGTTCAATTGTGTATGAATGGTTAATCGCTGTGCTATCTTCGGCTATAATTCAATTCAGACTCAAAATGATAGGTCCAGAGCATATTTTCCCTTTCTCTTACTAAGAATTTTTTTGTGTTAATTGATATGTTGAATGGTACTTATACGGTGAATATTTCAATGGCTTGCGAATTTAAAGAGAATGTGAATGTAGTGCATATGTGAATTTTTTTCATTGTAGTTGATGCGAAGTTTCTGAAATTTGTTTAAGGGCCATTATTTCAAGTCCATCACTCAATTTCATGTGTCCGTGTGGTGGATACTGTATGGTAGTCATGCCATCTTTTTTACTGATTTATGTCCTCAATGGTTGCTGTTGTTGTACTTGGAGTTATGTGATATTTTGTTGCTTTATCGCTCATAGGCCAACTTGATTATACTTTCAGTTCACGCACTTTTCTTTGGATTAACTTTTAAGCAATATCATGTTTATTCTTGTTTTATAGTAGATACTTTGTTATTCTCATTTGTAGGCATTGTAACATCTAAGAATTTAGGACATCATGTAATTCATTTTTATGTTTGTTCTAATTCTCTTATTTCTACTACTATTTATTCATTATCTATAAATATCTAATGTTGTAAATATGCTGATATGATTTGGCTGTGGGCTACTGCCACTAGTTGTTTCTTTTCACACTTTAGATCAAATTTGTTGCACTACTTTGCATCCTGGGAGTGAATAAAATATATAACTTGATGACATTAGTAAGCTACTTCGTCTAGTTTACCTACTGGCTATAATATTTTTTAAAGTGACAAATGTTTCTTCATGTGGCAGATATTGATTTATGGGGAGCATTTTCTACAACAGACATGTGTTCTGAAAACTTCGACATGGACGAGTGGATCTGCGACCACATGGCTATAGATTAGCATAGTGTTCTCAGAGACATACTTGTAAAACTTAACTTTTTTGTTTCCTGTATAGGTGTATTTTGGGGTGTGTTTATGTAATTTTCATTTTTTTTAATAATGTGAGCATATGTTTTCTGTCGAATTCTTATTGGCTTAAAATTTCCATTCTTATTGGATTAAAATTTCCATGCACGATGAAAGAGAAATGGACTAACTTTCTGGATTGAAAGTAGTGGGCCTAGGCTGAAATTAATGGACGTAAATACTAATTGGGTTGATTATTACTATATGGGCTGCCACTCATGGACGTTGCTGAAATTTTACGGGCCAAAATATTTAGATGGCCCATTTCTACATGGGCCGCCATGTCAGATGCTGACGTGGCTGAAAAGTTAACGACGTCCTGAGCTTGTCCGTTAAGTGCCATCCATGACAGCCAAGATCCGTCATGGAGTGTACAGTGGTCAAATTATGACGCGATATACATGACGAATTTCAATTCCGTCATGGACACCCTTCCGCGACAGTTTTACACAGGTCTGTGACGGACTTATTCCGTCATGGATTAACAAGATTCTTGTAGTGTCTACAGGTGTCTCCGAAGGTACTTGTTGGGTTAGCGTATTTTGAGATTAGGATTTGTCACTCCGATGGTCGGAGAGGTATCTCTGGGCCCTCTCGGTAATGCACATCACTTAAGCCTTGCAAGCATTGCAACTAATAAGTTAGTTGCGAGATGATGTATTACGGAACGAGTAAAGAGACTTGCCGATAACGAGATTGAACTAGGTATTGAGATACCTACGATCGAATCTCGGGCAAGTAACATACCGATGACAAAGGGAACAACGTATGTTGTTATGCGGTCTGACCGATAAAGATCTTCGTAGAATATGTGGGAGCCAATATGAGCATCCAGGTTCCTCTATTGGTTATTGACCGGAGACATGTCCCGGTCATGTCTACATAGTTCTCGAACCCGTAGGGTCCGCACGCTTAAAGTTTCGGTGACAATTGTATTATGAGGTTATGTGATTTGATGTACCGGAGGTGGTTCGGAGTCCCGAATGAGATCGGGGACATGACGAGGAGTCTCGAAATGGTCGAGACGTAAAGATCGATATATTGGACGACTATATTCGGACATCAGAAAGGTTCTGAGTGATTCGGGTGTTTTCGGGGGTACCGGGGAGTTACTGGAATACGAGGAAGAAGTAATGGGCCTCATGGGCCAAGTGGTGGAAGAGAGGAGGCAGGGCGCGCGGCCCCCTAGCCCAAACCGAATTGGACTAGGGGGTCGGCCCCCCTTTCCTCTTTTTTCTCCTTCTCCTTCCTTCTCCTTCTCCTCCTTCCTTTCCTCCTCCTAGTAGGAGTAGGAAAGGGGAGTCCTACTCCTACTAGGAGGAGGACTCCTCCTGGCGCGCCCATAGAGGGCCGGCCGGCCTCCCCCCTTGCTCCTTTATATACAGGGGCAGGGAGGCACCTCTAGACACACAAGTTGATCAGTTGATCTCTCTCAGCCGTGTGCGGTGCCCCCTCCACCATATTCCACCTCGGTCATATCATAGCGGTGCTTAGGCGAAGCCCTGCGTCGGTAGCAACATCATCGCCGTCACCACGCCGTCGTGCTGACGGAACTCTCCCGTGAAGTTTTGCTGGATCGAAGTTCGCGGGACGTCATCAAGCTGAACGTGTGTTGAACTCGGAGGTGCCGTGCGTTCGGTACTTGAATCGGTCGGATCGTGAAGACGTACGACTACATCAACTGCGTTGTGCTAACGCTTCCGCTTTCGGTCTACGAGGGTACGTGGACAACACTCTCCCCTCTCGTTGCTATGCATCACCATGATCTTGCGTGTGCGTAGAATTTTTTTTGAAATTACTACGTTCCCCAACAGTGATCCCGTTCATCAAATGACAATCATGTCTATGGTTAAGAAACTTAACCATCTTTGATTAACGAGCTAGTCTAGTAGAGGCTTATTAGGGACACGGTGTTTTGTCTATGTATCCATACATGCATCAAGTTTCCGATTAATACAATTTTAGTATGAATAATAAACATTTATCATGATACAAGGAAATATAAAATAACAACTTTATTATTGCCTTTGGGGCATATTTCCTTCCGCTCCTAACCTCGATGTCACCAATTCCAAGGAGAGAATAATCCAGTTTTTGAGTGTTCTTAGTATATTCCCTATCGCCTAATTAACAGACATTCAAATTGTTTTACTAAAAATCACGGGATTCCTCAATTTCCATATACACCACATAGTTGCTGCACAGGCTGTATTAATAGCTTTTAATGAGGTCTTGCTAATACGAACAGCATGATATGTCATTTTTTTTGTTAAAATTCTCACTGGACTTCTGTAAGGAGTTTTTCATGGCTGAAACTCTGATATGTTTGTCATCATCAAATACCACAGTTTACTGTAGTACCTCCAATACTGTGGTATTTTGTTGTTTCTAAAATAGAGATCTTCCTAAATCAAACTAGGGTTAAGTTTTATGTCATTGATTTTACACGGAGATTTGTGCAAGTATTTTTTCTTTTTCTTTTTTATGTTTAATTGAGTTATTTAGGTGTGTAATAATTAGGACGCATCTAGATGTGCCTTAGAGAACCCCTTTCAAAAATTTGTTTTCTTATTTTGTTTACTATATCTTTTATCAAATTTAGAGTTCATTCCGGAGTAGATGGCTCAGGCTCAAGAGCAATTACCAGAAATAATTATGTACTCCAGTTATATACTCCCTTCGTAAACTAATATAAGAGCGTTTAGATCACTAGTGATCTAAGCGCTCTTATATTAGTTTACAAAGGAGTACAATTTTTTAGAGAAATAATTATGCAAGTACTTATGTTAAGAAAATTCATAAATTCTTTGATTCTGCTCACACTTATCATAAACTTTAGACAGGATATCCGGTTGGTAAGAAACGTTGGGCATATAATTAACAGAGTTGAATTCAGTTTCGAGTTCTGCCTCAAACCAATCACTGCGACCAAATTCAGTTTCGAGTTCAGCCTCAAACCATCTCGAGGGCAGAGAAAAAACACAAACACATCGGCAAAGTCACATGAACATAACGAAATTATTTTGCGCTGCTGTTTCAATCAAGTAGTGAAATGATATCTCAAATTATTTAAACACCAAAAATCGAACTAATCAAGAAGGGTCCTTCATCTCAGCGGAAGAAGGCGAAGGCGTGGTAGCGGCGGTAGAGCGCGCCGAGCCGGCCGGTGTCTCGGTAGAGGCTGAAGAGCGGCACCTTGTGGCCGCTGTCAAGGTCGTACCGCAGCAGGCGCTTGCCCTTGTCCACCACGATGAACTCGTCGCTCGCACCGGCCAAGTCCACCGGCGTCTCGTGGTTGTGCAGCGAGAGGAAGTACCACACCGATATGTCCTCCACCAACGCCTCGTGCACGCGCTGCCACAACGGGCGCGCCGCCGCCGACACGCCTTTCATCAGCCACACGCCGTGCACGCCCTCCAGGCCGTCGTGCGGGAGCATCGAGTCGCCCTTCTCGTCGCGGATGTCGAACGCGCACAGCCGGAGCCGCGCGCCCACCGTGCCCAGCGCCCGCCCCACCCGGCACCTGGACTGCTCTGCCTCCGGCGGCTCGCGTAGCACCGAGGCGCGGCCGCGGGCGGCGTCGTAGCGGACGATGCGGCCCCTGCGCCGGCTGAGCCAGTAGAAGCAGGTGCCGACGTGGACGCCGGGGGATGCGGTGCCGAGGCAGCGCGCCATGCCTTCCGACCGGAGCTCCCGCACGTTCCACGTGCCGGTCGTCGACGAGAAGGTCTCCACGAGCCCGCGGCGGAGCCTGCGCCGGAGGAGAAGGACCACGGTGAAGACCGTGTTGCCGGTGGACGCGTCGACGTGGTACTCGAGTCCGCGGTTGGCGTCACGGTCCGGTGCGATGGTTGATGGCGGGAGCGCCAGCCAGCGGTTCGCCGCTGGGTCGCACACATAGTACCCGCTCTGGCTGCGGGCCAGCAGGAGTCGGCCATGGGATGCGACGATGGAGATGTCGAGCATGGGGACGGTCTTCTCAAAGAAGATGACGTAGTCCTCCACGTGCACTTGTGACGCCGGCGGCGACTGATCGGGATGCTCCAAGCACACAGCGTCCGGCTCGGCGACATCCATCACCGTGGCGGTAGGAGCGACGACAGCAGCCTGCTGTACAACGGCGTCGTCCTCAGACTCAGAGCCATCAAACAAGCTGCCGACCGCCGGCTGTTCTGCTTCTGCTTCAGCGGCGCCGTCCTCGGACTCAGACTCGGACACATAAGGAACGTCGTCTTCGTCGCCGGCGCCGGTGGAGTAGAGAAGGCGGAAAACTGATTTTTCGGCGCCCTTGTCGAGGAGGGCGGGCGTCGGATCTGGCCGTGGAACTCGGACGATTTGCCGTTGCGGAGGACGGCGATCCATGTACTTATCGGGGACGGGGAATCTGACGGGGAAGCCGTCGCCAGGGTTGGTGGCGACGAGAGTGAGGTGCGTGTACCCGATCTTGCCGCGCGGCTGGACGATGAAACCAGACGGGCCGCCGTCGAGGAGCGGCCGCGGGGAGAGGTGGCGGCAGAGGAACGTGGGCTGGCAGAGCACCGCGCGCCACCGCCGGCAGACGGCGGCGAGACGGTACGCTTGTTTGGTGGGGAGCCGGTGCAGGATCTCGGAGACGATGCCGTCGTCCAGGTGCGGCGCGGCTTGCATGATGGCGGCGGCGCTGGAGATCGAGCCCGGCGTGATGGCGGCGGCCATATGCACGTGGAGTCGGGATCAACTTGTAATTGGGCCGGGCTACGTGCGACTGCGTGTACTCCCCAATGTATATATAGGTTACTCATAAAAAAGAGAGTATATATAGTATACGCAGCTGACCTCGTATGATCGATCGTTCTGGAGCGTTGCGTTTTAATTTCAACGGCCCAGATTGCGAGGCCAATGGATCCATGTACAAAACGGCTCGCGAGCATGCGTGCGGGTTAAGTCAACTCCACACCGCTAGGAAAGAGTCAACAACTCTTTTGTGTAGTATGCAAAAAGGGCCAAGCTTCTCGGCGTATGCTTCTGTCCTTTTTTTTTGCGAAAAGCGTATGCTTTTGTCGACCTGAAAATCCAAATGAATCTTTGGTTTTCAAAATGCGATGTTGTCACTTGTAGAAGGGAGGCCAATGGTGTAGCACATGAGCTTGCTAAGCTGGGCTATGAGTGTAATGTGAATGAACCCACGTTATGGGATGTCACCGTTCCACCGTCTGTGACTCGAATTGTTGTAGACGAAATGCCTAACTTGGTTGCCTAATAAAGCAGTTACTTTGACTCTAAAAAAAACTCTTTTGTGTTGGGAAACTTGGCTCTTCGGCCACCCATCAAACCACCTGCATACATCCAAACCACTACGATAGCAGAAGTTATTCACACGGGTCTGTATCGGTTCACAAGGCGTTCAGATGTATTTTCTTCCGCAAACCAAAACCAAACCTGAAGGGCTTTATGGGCATTCGGACACCACTCACACCAGCTTCTGATCGTCTTGACCCACCCAAATCCAATTCTCCTTCGCGCGCGCGCGTTCTCGCCCGACGCCAGGTGCTCGCATTCATGCCGCTGTCGACCGCCCCGCTCCATATTAAAGACAACTCAGGGCGAACGCGACCTCACACTGCCTCCGCCACTGAAGCGGCACACCGGTCGAGCGCGCCGCCAGCGACGCGTCTCCCGTGTCCGCGCCAGTTCAATGCCGGAGACGCGGTGCTGGACGGGACGGGACGGGGCGGATATCTATGTGAAGGAAATATGCCCTAGAGGCAATAATAAAGTTATTATTTATTTCCTTATATCATGATAAATGTTTATTATTCATGCTAGAATTGTATTAACCGGAAACATAATACATGTGTGAATACATAGACAAACAGAGTGTCACTAGTATGCCTTTACTTGACTAGCTCGTTGATCGAAGATGGTTATGTTTCCTAACCATAGACATGAGTTGTCATTTGATTAACGAGATCACGTCATTAGGAGAATGATATGATTGACTTGACCCATTCCATTAGCTTAGCACTTGATCGTTTAGTTTGTTGCTATTGCTTTCTTCATAACTTATACATGTTCCTATGACTATGAGAAAATGCAACTCCCGTTTACCGGAGGAGCACTTTGTGTGCTACCAAACATCACAACGTAACTGGGTGATTATAAATGTGCTCTACAGGTGTCTCCAAAGGTACTTGTTGGGTTGGCGTATTTCGAGATTAGGATTTGTCACTCTGATTGTCGGAGAGGTATCTCTGGGCCCTCTCGGTAATGCACATTGATACGTCTCCAACGTATCTATAATTTTTTGATTGCTCCATGCTATATTATCTACTGTTTGGGGCAATATTAAGCTTTGTTATCCACTTTTATATTACTTTTGGGACTAACTTATTAACCGGGGGCCCAGCCCAGATTTGTTGTTTTATGCCTATTTCAGTGTTTTGAAGAAAAGTAATATCAGACGGAGTCGAAACGGAACAAAATCAACTGGAGAAGTTATTTTTGGAAGGAAACACACCTAATGGACTTGGACCCCACATCAGAAGATACGGGAGCTGCCCACGAGGGTGGGGGCGCCCCCCCCTAGGGCGCCCCCCCTAGGGCGCGCCCCCCTGCCTCGTGGGCCCCTCGTGGCTCCCCTGACGTACTTCTTCCGCCTATATAACTCCATGTACCCTAAAACTTCCAGAACGCAGAAAATAGATCGGGAGTTCCGCCGCCAGAAGCTTCCGTAGCCACCAAAAACCAATCTAGACCCGTTCCGGCACCCTGCCGGAGGGGGCAATCCCTCTCTGGTGGCCATCTTCATCATCCCGGTGCTCTCCATGACGAGGAGGGAGTAGTTCTCCCTCGGGGCTGAGGGTATGTACCAGTAGCTATGTGTTTGATCTCTCTCTCTCTCTCTCTCGTGTTCTTGATTTGGCACGATCTTGATGTAAAGCAAGCAGACTAAAGAGGCAAACAGAGAGGGAGGATAGAGAGAGAGGGCGAATAAAACGGCAAGGGTGAATTAGGGGGAGAGGAAAACGAGAGGCAAATGGCAAATAATGTAATGCGAGAGATAGGGATTGTGATGGGTACTTGGTATATGACTTTTTGCGTAGACTCCCCGGCAACGGCGCCAGAAATCCTTCTTGCTACGTCTTGAGCTTGTGTTGGTTTTCCCCGAAGAGGAAGGGATGATGCAGCAGAGTAGCGTAAGTATTTCCCTCAGTTTTTGAGAACCAAGGTATCAATCCAGTAGGAGCCCACGCACAAGTCCCTCGTACCTGCACAAAGCGATAGCTACTCGCAACCAACGCGATTAGGGGTTGTCAAGCCCTTCACGGTCACTTACGAGAGTGAGATATGATAGATAGAATATTTTTGGATTTTTGATATAAAGATGCAAAGTAAAAAGTAAAAGCAAAGTAAATAGCAAAACAATATAAAAGTGATGGAGATTGATATGATGAGAACAGACCCGGGGGCCATAGGTTTCACTAGTGGCTTCTCTCAAGAGCATAAGTATTCTACGGTGGGTGAACAAATTATTGTTGAGCAATTGATAGAATTGAGCATAATTATGAGAATATCTAGGCATGATCATGTACATAGGCATCACGTCCGTGACAAGTAGATCGAAACGATTCTGCATCTACTACTATTACTCCACTCATCGACCGCTATCCAGCATGCATCTAGAATATTAAGTTAAAAACAGAGTAACGCCTTAAGCAAGATGACATGATGTAGAGAGATAAATTCATGCAATATGAAATAAACCCCATCTTGTTATCCTCGATGGCAACGATACAATACGTGCCTTGTTGCCCCTTCTGTCACTGGGTAAGGACACCGCAAGATCGAACCCAAAGCTAAGCACTTCTCCCATGGCAAGAACTACCAATCTAGTTGGCCAAACCAAACGGATAATTCGAAGAGACTTGCAAAGATAACAAATCATCCATAAAAGAATTCAGAGAAGATTCAAATATTATTCATAGATAGACTTGATCATAAACCCACAATTCATCGGTCACAACAAACACACCGCAAAAAGAAGATTACATCGAATAGATCTCCACGAGAGAGGGGGAGAACTTTGTATTGAGATTCAAAGAGAGAGAAGAAGCCATCTAGCTACTAACTATGGACCCGAAGGTCTGAGGTAAACTACTCACACTTCATCGGAGGGGCTAGGATGATGTAGAAGCCCTCCGTGATGACGGTCCTCTTCCGGTGGAGCTCCGGAACAGGCCCCAAGATGGGATCTCGTGGATACAGAAAGTTGCGGTGGTGGAATTAGGTTTTTGGCTCCTGTTCTGATCGTTTGGGGGTACGTGTGTATATATAGGAGGAAGGAGTACGTCAGTGGAGCACCGAGGGGCCCACGAGGCAGGGGGCACGCCCTAGGGGGGGCACGCCCCCCACCCTTGTGACCACCTCTTTGATCCCTTGCAGTAGGGTCCAAGTCTCCTGGATCACGTTCGGTGAGAAAATCACGTTTCCGAAGATTTTATTCCGTTTGGACTCCGTTTGATATTCCGTTTATCCGAAACACTGAAATAGGCAAAAACATCAATTCTGGGCTAGGCCTCCGGTTAATAGGTTAGTCCCAAAAATAATATAAAAGTGGAAAATAAAGCCCAATATAGTCCAAAACAGTAGATAATATAGCATGGAGCAATCAAAAATTATAGATACGTTGGAGACGTATCACTCATACGCTTCATCTTTTTAATATCTTTCATGAGTATGATGGAAAGGATAATTGTGCTCAAGTGCTAGAAAAAGAAATCTATAAAATGTTTGGCACTAAATATTTGAATGATGAGCATGATTGCAATGTTGTTAGTATGAATTCCTTGAATATCCATGATGCTAATGATATGCAAAGCCACAAGCTTGGGGAACCTATGTTTGATGAAGATGATATTTTTTGTCCCCCAAACTTTGATGATGAGCAAATTTACTATGATGAAAGGATGTCTCCTATCTATGATGATTATTGTGATGACATGTACGCTTTAAAGAATAATGATAACAATGAAACTTGTCATCTTGATTTCAATTTTCAATCCCATGATAGTTACTTTGTTCAGTTTGCTCCCACTATTATTCATGAGAAGAATTTTGCTTGTGTGGAGAATAGTAAAATTTCTATGCTTGTAGATCATGAAAAGAATGCTTTAGGCTCTGGTTATATTGTTGAATTCATTCGTGATGCTACTGAAAATTATTAAGAGGGAGGAACATATGCTTGTAGGAATTGCAATAATATCAAGTTTCCTCTCTATGTGCTTAAAGTTTTGAAGTTATGCTTGTTTTACCTTCCTATGCTAGTTGATTATTGTTCCCACAAGTTGTTTGCTCACAAAATCCCTATGCATAGGAAGTATGTTAGACTTAAATAGGCTAGTCATATTCTTCATGATGCTCTCTCTATGTTACAACTCTTATCTTTTATATGAGCATCATTGAAATCATCATGCCTAGCTAGGGCGTTAAACGATAGCGCTTGTTGGGAGGCAACCCAAATTTATTTTCGTTCCTTGCTTTTTGTTCCTGTTTAGTAATAAATAATTCATCTAGCCTCTGTTTAGATGTGGTTTTATGCTTTTAATTAGTGTTTGTGTCAAGTAGAACCTTCGGGAAGACTTGGGTGAAGTCTTGTTGATCTTGCTGTAAAAAAAAACAGAAACTTTAGCGCTCACGAGAATTGCTGCCATTTTTATTTGGAGAGTGATATTTAGTTAATTATTTTTGAAGATGATTAATAGATAAATTCCTCGGTTCCAGCAATTTATTTGAGAATTTTATGAGTTCCAGAAGTATACATTTGATCCAGATTACTACAGACTATTCTGTTTTTCAAAGATTCTGTTTTTCATGTGTTGTTTACTTATTTTGATGAATCTATGGCTAGTAAAATAGTTTATAAACCATAGATAATTTGGAATACAGTAGTTTTAACACCAATATAAATAAAGAATGAGTTCATTACAGTACCTTGAAGTGGTGATTTATTTTCTTATACTAACGGAGCTTACGAGTTTTCTGTTAAGTTTTGTGTTGTGAAGTTTTCAAGTTTTGGGTAAGGATTCGATGGACTATGGAATAAGGAGTGGCAAGATCCTAAGCTTGGGGATGCCCAAGGCACCCCAAGGTAATATTCAAGGACAACCAAGAGCCTAAGCTTGGGGATGCCCCGGAAGGCATCCCCTCTTTCGTCTTCGTTCATCGGTAACTTTACTTGGAGCTATATTTTTATTCACCACATGATATGTGTTTTGCTTGGAGCGTCAATTTATTTTGTTAGGATTTTCTTTATGTTATTTAGAACAATGTTTTGCATCTTCTATTTCAATAAAACTGGCATTGATAGCCTTTACTATGCCTATGTTACAAGTATACATGTTGCTGTTTGAAAATAGAAAGTTTACCGTTGTTCCAATAATTTCCTAGAAAAGTCAGAATGTGATAAAATGTTGAAACATTTTGCATATTAAGCTCTGATAAATTTACTACAGTGGGAATTTTATTTCATAATTTTTGGAGCTAGGGAAGTATGGATGTTGCTGCATTCTTTACAGACTGTCCTGTTTAAGCGGATTGCTGTTATGTTTGCATTGTTTGCATATGTTTGCTTCTTTAATGATTCTATTTGAGGATAGAACTATTAAATATGCAGAGGCATTTAATATTCAATGTTGAATAATAATTTTAGTGATTTGCTATGGTAGAGTATGATAAGGTTTTGCAATGGTTTATACTAACTTATCTCATGAATCCTTGTTGAGTTTTGTGTGGATGAAGCTTTTGAGATTTAGGGAGACCGTGATATGAGAGGAATTAAGGAGACAAAAAGCTCAAGCTTG